>NW_027271206.1:352500-662500 GCF_040938485.1 Diadema antillarum | reverse complement strand
GAATATATTATTTGTGTTCAGAAACCTTTCATTTTATATCATCAAAAGAGATTATATGCATATGTCATTAAAAGTGAGTATTTATATATCATTAACACAGAATGTCGAGTTCAGCATCTGATTTGAGTTTCATGGGCAAACCGTTTAGGCAATCGTAAGCTAGCAGTATCATGCTTCATTCTGGCCTATTGTCATCATTTTGCATGTTCAGTTAACTAAGTTTGGGCCTACTCTTGCAACTTTGGGATAAGTCCTTATTGAATCCTCGGCTGTAATGTATACGTCAATGGCACATGCTTTGGTGATGTGTGATCACTTCTATAGCTCTTTGATAGGAATCGCAGACCCCCAAACATCTTAGTTGGTTCAATAAAAACAAAAGTAAATGATCTCCGTAGCTATATTAAGGAGTTATTGACACTAGAAATATTATCAAAGCTTTATCGTTAAATCATTTTCTAAGAGTTTCCAAATCGTTTTAATGGCAAGGGAAATGATTACTACCCTTAGATATTCCTTTTCGTTTTTGTAGTGTTTTTAGGAATATCATGTTACATATTAGTCCAATTATTTGTTTTCCATTACGAAACAAAAATCGTGTAAAAATTGAAAAAGGAAACCAAACAGGTACTGCACTGGGCACCGGCTCTGAAAGTGTCTAAACGTGCACAAGATATCTGATTTTATGCGCACTCTATGTGAGGAAATACCTTGGCGCGAAAGTTTGAAGTCTTCAAGTGAAAAAAAAAAACACGCTCTGTGGAATTCCTGAAGATCTTATTGTTTCTGATGCGGTGGGAATGATTATCACAACCTGAAATCCTATTATCAACTTGGAACACACTAAAAGTAATTATCATTAGCCTACTATCACAGAGATGCCACAAGTGCTTTGAAGCATCGTCATGTTGTGCCCAAAGAGATAGTCTTGAACATTACATTAGATGAAAGTAGGCCTATAAGTTTTTCATCAACCAAAGGAGACGACTTCCCACGCCCATCCCCTATCTACTTAAGATGTGGACTTCACGAGTTTCGTCTCTCGGGTTGTGATTTTTAATGGGGGGGGGGGGGGGAGAGGCTACTCAAGGTTTCACCTGCTTAGGATGCTATGAGTGGAAGTTATATACAGTAAAAACGGCTGACGATTTATAACAAAATTCTTTATCTGTTAACATTGAGAACCATTCTCTCTCCCACACGGCGACACGGCATTTGTTTTTGCAACAATATTGCTCTGGTCTTATTTTCTCCAAGGACTCAGGGTTGTGGTAGGGTTGGGATCGGGGTTTTGGTTTAGTTTAAAGTGAGGATTAGGATTGAGATTAGGGTTATGTTTGTGGATAGAATTTATGCGTGGCTTAGCATTCATATATTTCATGGGAGCAATTGTCGCAGGAGCAAATGTCATAGAACCCTCCTACACATAGGCCCGAAACATATACACAGTGGAAGACATGTACAAGCAGGCAGACAGAGATTCAACTGCGGAGGTTGTCTGCCATACAAAATGCTGTTTTCTAAATTAAGACAATGTACTAAAGTCTTGCTGTGCAGGGCAATTAATCCTCTATTTCTCAATTGTTTCCCGTAAAATAATGCCAAATAAAATGGCGCCAAAATTCCTCGACATTTTTTTTTGCCCACTTCATTGATGCATTTTCCAATAAATGTGACACTCGGTATTCGGCACAAACAAACATGAATTCAATTCTCTTTATTCTGAACATTACAAACAACTCGAGACCACATCGTTCCTCGATTGCGAACATATTGTTTTGTGGTTCTTCTAATCACGCAAGACGTTCTGTGCCCTGCCTCGCAAAGTTTCTGCATTGTCGTGTTTAATCACCAAGATATTTCTTCCTCTGACAGGAAAACATGTCCATAATTGAATTAAAACTGAGCTAATTATGGCAATTATTCACATGTTTATCAATTTCGGATGAATTTGCGTCTGTTTGCGCCAGGTAATTGCCGACTATTTTCGATGTAACAGAAAGATAGTAGAAAAATCAAATGAAATTAATGTCAACGTACATTTGGAATTTGAATTGTATCGAAATGTTGTCGCAGTGGGGTTCCCTGCTGCACGTAAAATTGAAATCCCACGTCCCTGAATTATATCAGTGTAGACCGCGTTGACGTCCTATGTGTAAGGGGAGAGATTCTATAGAGCTTGTCATTGAACACAGCAAAAGCAGACAAGCTCGTAGCTAATGACCGGTGTCGGTAGAAAACCAGAGGATCTTGCTGTCCGGTCTCTCGGTAAACCACCCGACACCACCACGTCACTCTAATGACGGCTTCTAATTGGTTGGGGTGATATTACCATCATGTAGTTATGAACCAATAAAAGCACAGCGATTTGTCTCCGCCGACTTTTTTTTTATCACTCTTTCTTTCCCAGGCGTGTGCACTCAACGTGCGCCAATGGTTGTCGTCTGCTACTGAAGATGCGCTCACACACATTGCGGAAACACGCCAACAATGTATGTCCAACGTACTGACCATGTTTTGCCTTCATCGAAACCGTTACTTTTATATCGACTGATCATTTCTTCAATCGCGATGGTTTGCAGCACGCTGCACATAATATGAGCGTGTAATTCACCGTACATGCGGCTTGGAAATACAACAAATGAACGGAGCCAGCAAATGACCGTTCTTTACGCAGTCAAGCGACGTTCGCTGGATCCCCTCGCGGGAAGCAAGCCCGTGTCTGCTTACTCTCTGTTCGTCGGTTGGAAAGTTCAGCTCAATCAACTCCCCCGGCTTGGACGTTAGTTTATCTGACCGGACAATCTCAACGAGCGTTAGGCAACATTTGCATTCTTCAGTTCACAAACGGGAAAGCGATACGGGTAGTTTGCCTACCCCGCGTTTCTTCAGGGAAAGAGAGAGAAGCGCGCTGAGTAATTGAAAGCTGGAATAATATTACCCATAATCTTGTCTTCTCCTGATTTCATTTCAAGACTAAACAATCGTGTGTTGGATTTTGGATTCGCCGAGGGGTGACTTCCTGTGGCATTCATTCATATTTCTTCTTAGTTTTCTTTGAAGTCATCATAACCTTTGGACCGATTTTCCAGGATCTCTTGCTCCGAGTGAGCAATTTTAGATCACCTTCCCTGAAAACGGCTCCTCGACCCCTGTGTCAGGTTTTGGCTCCACTCAGTCGGTGGACTTGCTTCAGGGAGGTTACATCGTTCTACATCACTGTCCTTTAAGCCCTCAAGGCGGGCAGATGTCGGGAATATCCACCCTCCCAGTGACCTGAACATCAAACTTTATCGTGAAAAACCGAAAGAAAATCGGAAAATCGGCATAATATTCATTGCCCATATGTGCTATAAGTGCCTCTCGGAGCCAAACAGAACAGAGAAAAACAGAGAGACAGGGAAAGAGAGAGAGAGAGAGAGAGATACTGAGTGAGAGAAGGGAGAGAGTTAAGTATTTGCCTTTCCTGGGTGGCTTCAATGTGCGTTTCGATTCATTTACAAATCGAAATGTGGCCGAGATTTGATTCGCAACCACGTTAGATATTAATGCGTAGTGCTCATCACCGTCCGACATAGCTGAAGTGAACGAGATAGAACATTCTGTGCAACCTCAAAGAGTAACGGTCCGTCGAGTTAACATGATCGGAAAGAACAAAATGGTGTTTCTTCAGCTGCCCTGGATGCTGTTGATAGCCCTGTATTCATTTTAGTCGCGAAATTCATTTACAAGTGACGTTAACTCGAGGATTGTTGGTGTAATTTCTGTCAGCTCGTAGCTGACCACTCGGCCGAGTTATGCCTCCTATGTGCTGTGGATTACCAATGTTCCAATATCTGCGTCGTTCATTGCCATAAAAAATGGATTTTGTATGATAAAATCGTCGTGACTGTGGAAAAACCCGACAACCAGGATACTCTCCTTGAGGTACGACTTGGAATCCATAGCATGGATATGTGATACTCCGAAGAAAAAATTATTATTAATTTGACTTTGAAAAGATGATTGATTCGCTGAAAGAGCAGGGAGTTTTTGATGCGTTGCATATATCTCAACAATCTCACCTTTGATGCCAATGATGCTTGAAGGACATTGAATCCCAGATTGTTTGTGCCGTCTGGTCTTTGATCTTGAAAATCATCAACCAAAGTTTCGTCCCAAATTAAACTTCAGAAGTGTGGTGGCTACCTCTGCAAATAAACGTACCAACATTGAAGACAACTGGTACAAATCGGAGTTTTGCATTGCTGCATCCATTTGGAATATTAGTTACATTTTTGTACCCAATTTTTTCGACGTGGGCACAACTAACCTGACAAGCAACAGACATGGCAGAAGGAAGTTTGAGGAAACCGCTAGCCGCGACCTTATCATTCTTGTTTGTCGTCATTTTGTGCTCTCAAATGGTAAGTTCCTTCATATTTCCTTCTTTAGAGGAGTGTAGTTGCGGATCAAGTGGGAGTTTCTGTTTCTCCTCTATGCATGCCCCTGACTTGGTCGACGTTGATTAATCTATTTGCGTGATATTGGGAGGGGATAGGCTATCAACCTGTAAGACGAACGATTATGTTGATGTACCCGTTTCCGTGTATATGAGTATAGATACTAGTGTGTCTAAGTGTCTCTCGATATGATCGTAGTGTGTATTTCGGCATCATCTACATTATAATAATATCATGTATGTATGTATATATATATATATATATATATATCGTATTTATGTACATATATACACATAAACGTACGCGCTATATTATATCGTCCACACACACACATACATACACACATAATTATGATATTACATGTACGTACTAGGGTATTCTCATTAAAGGGACACGTATTCATCATTCTTGCAAAATGTGATTGGTTGTAGTACCTCTTCATCAACAGCGTTCAAAGCAGTAGGAAATTTGTAAAGATATTCTATATGCAGCAGAACTAATTCCTTGCCCTGGGTAAAGCTAGCAATAATGTGAGAGGATGATCCAGATAAGGTAAGTTTTATTCTTTAAACAAAGGCTTTTAAAGTGGCAAGGTTTTGTAAGAGGGACCATGTTCATTATCATTCGCAAATGTGATAAATCTTGTTACCACACATTCACTTAGCAACTTTGGCAGCATTTGGCAAATCGATATATAGTATCATATATATAATTTATATTATATATATTACATCTGCTCTGATGAAGGTCTAAAGAAAATACCGAAAGCTTGGCAATATATATATAATTATATATATATATATATATATTATATATATATATATATTTTATATATATATATATATATATATAATATATATATATATATATATATATATATATATCAAACGATCATAGTTTGATTTAGCTATGTAGGTAGGTGGCAGATAGACAAGAATACCATTGCTCTAAATTTTAAGTCGTCTGAAAAGCGCTTGAATGTCGAATCTGACTAGAAATATCAGACCATTAAAGGCGTACGTGTTCCAGGGTCACCTCGAGCTGCAGACGATCCTATGGGGGCAATTTTCTAAATGAAAATTTTGATTAATGTGAGCTCATTTCTCCTGAAATGCAAAGGCATTAGGCTTCTGCAAACAAAGAAAACAGTCTGATTCATTTTTGCATCCCTTTCGTAATTATGATTCTAAGAAAGTAGAGCGTGCACGCAAATTGCATACTTAAGCGTCTATTTCCCTTTTCTCTTTTATAACTGTTTCTTTCTGCTCGAGACAATGTTCTTTACAGTCTGATGGATAACGCATACGAAATTAGGGAGAGCCCATTCGCGCACCCACACTACTGTGTTGAAGATGATCGGCAAGTTACCTGAAAGTAATCAGATATTTCGTATATACGCTAAAAACCATGTCAATCTTACAATGACAGTGTCTAGTAATCTACTTGCTGATAAAACGAGAATGGCAATGTCAAGACATCAGATGATAATGATGATGCCGGCAGGTGGCAGAATGGTATACCGTGGTGCATAAGATGTGCCTTGAAGAGAGGGATGAAGGCAAGGTGCCTGACATGGGTGTGGTCTTGCTTTTGGGACCCCCTTTTTCCCGATGAGTGCCCCTTGTGCTGCGTTACCTCCCATCATAATGCGTCTTTTCTGTGACACTTAAAGATTTTAAAGTGTTTTTTTTTTTAATCCTCGAAACGTGATTAGTATCTCGTCATTACGATGCGGCAAGGTTTCGATGGTGCTGCTATGAAAACTAAAAGACTTTCCTGATACGGTAAAATCGAGGAAAACGAGGATCGACTTATCAGGATGCTGTGAGGCAAGAAGAAAAGTTGATGAAAATTAAGAGAATAGTTAAAAAAAGAGAAGTTTGGAACAAAATCGCTACACCACGAAACTTGCGGAAGCTATGGTCACGTTTTGCAAATCGTGCTAAATTTAGAATTTACCCATTTTTTAATACATTTACCCAAACAAAACCGAACACACCGCAAGGAAATATCATATAATATATATGTTTATATATGAGGCATTGTATAATGATTGCATCTATTCATACAGTAAAAGGGTTCATCTTGTGTCATCTATGGGAAGGTATCGACCTGTGAAATAAGATGGCTCATTAAAATATATGATAGCTTATCTTGTTATACCTTATATACCTTAGTATTCTTGATCGTTTTACTGTGGGAATCTCCTTTAACCGCCCATTTCTGTAATAGTCATATCTTAGTGAGCGGTCTTCTTTCATCTTAGCACTCTATGCCGGATTAGGATTTCTGTTCGCCATGGGGATGATGATGATGATGATGATGGTGATGGTGGTGGTGATGAAATAGCATATATATAGCGCCATTTATCTGTAAAAAAAAAAAAATCATAGGCGCCCGGCTCCCATAATGTGTCACGCATCATTCACAAAGGTGGATCATTGGGAGTTTGCAGAAAACGATTTGCGTGAATGTAATGAGGAGAAGAAAATGGAGGAAGAAAAATGAAAACACTTAAACGACCATGGAGTGTCACCGGATCGCATAAGCCGATTGTATTTCATAGGGCGTATTCCCAGAACGAAAGGCAGGTTTAAGACTATTACAGTTGCTCAATGAATGTTAGAGAAGCTTTATCGTTGATTTTGGAAATATAATTCATGTGTCATGTTGTTCAGCATTACAGCTTTGATCATTGTGAGTGTAGTTTAATAAACAATCCTCTCTTAATGTCATTAAGCTAAGACAAAACAAAGACAAAAACAATTATTTAAAGATGAGTTATTTCGAGGAGACGTATGGGACATTCAAACTTCGTAAACCATTCAACATGTTCAAAACTCGTTCAGATGGCGGAGGCAAGTCGACCAGTATCCCCGACCAAGATACCGGAACATCGGGCACCACTTGCAAAACACTTATCCACCCGCATAGCTAGGGCGCCGCCTATATCCACCAGCGACATCGAATCTCTATCCACCTCATCCCCCCCCCCCCCCCACCCCGTATTGACCATAACTCTACAAAACTTGTGTTTTGCGGTATGATTAGTAGAACATAATTTGTTACGGGCAAAATAAAAACAAAAAATAAAGAGGAATTACTAATAATCTAGGTTCATGTATCGCCCTTTGACAGAGTGCTTGGTTATAAATAATAGAGATTGCCAATGCTTGTATTGCTTACTCACTCTATTGCAGTGTTTTCTATTTAAAGATCTAGACCTGCTAGTTACCGGTTTCATTAAACGAAGGCGCACAGCAAGCGATATAATTCGCCGACCGAAGTTCAGTGAACTCATTAAACTCTCCGAGATAAAATTGTGGTTTACTTTTGTTTCGTTCCTTAATTACATTTTATTTCACTTAATAGATTTCTTTGCCAACAGAAATCATTTGCAATAGACATTTGAACACACATAAATAGACAAAACCAGTACAACATTGTAAACAAAGAAAATACTGTAACCTACCAGTCACTTTCTTTCTTTCTTTCTTTTTTCTTGGGGGGGGGGGGGGCATTACCAGCCGGACTATCAGATCCGATTACTTGAACCAAAAATGGAACAAAGTCTAATCGGGTTTCTTATTTCCCTTGATAATCTAGCCTTACTCTGACATTTATCATATTCGGTCATTTGTATCTGCGCTTATTGGTAGTATTCAAATGTATGAATTCATTCTCTTGTACCTTCAAATCAGAATTTACAGACTATAAAATATGATATTTTTCTTTTGTCTTTTTTGCTTTTCTGTAGCGATTGCGTTAGTGCCCTAAAAGAAGCTTACTGGGCGCAGAGTCTTCAGCTTATTAAAAAAAGAAACAAATACAAATGTGTTCACCGACCCGGTCTCCTTGAAATGGAAAAAGGCTCAACCTAATCCGCCCTTGTCAAAATAATGCATTTGTGCGCATTCGATTCAGACGCGGGAAGTAATCGCTGAGAGGAATTGAAACAACAAGAGTATAGCCAGATCATGCAAAGGGGAGACGGGCGACCATGACGAGAATTAACGTTAATTTAACAGATGTCACTACACGCTCTTTTTATGTGTCGCCGGTCTAGACTACCGGTACTCTCGTGTTTTTATTGTATATTAAAATGTCGAACACTGTTGGGTGCCATATGGTCTAGGGACGAATCCGCGGAAGCGCGGGCACACCCGCAGGGTTCCTGGTTCGAACCCCATGTGATGAGTAGATTGTGTGTGTGTGTGTGTGTGTGTGTGCGTGAGTGTACAATGTATGTATGAAGTGTGAGCTTTTACTTATCATGGAATGCTTCCCTTTCAAATTAGGTGCCAGTGGCAAGATGATTTGAATCACACGCGTATAGTGCATTTACATGGAATTATCAATTTATTTTTGTGGTAATTATTGTAGTAATTATTCATATTTGGAATTATATATATATATATATATATATATATATATATATGTATATATATATATGTATGTATATATATATATATATATATATATATAAGTGTGTGTGTGTGTGTGTGTGTGTGTGTGTGATATACATTAAATAAATGGCTTACCTCGTTGGAAAATATCACGAATATTCTGTTAGTCCTTTCCTTCATTCGTGATTACAATATATTATGGATCAAATATACTTTTCACGATGATGTTTCTGATTTCTTTATAGCTCTTTAAAAAAAATAATCATCCAAATCACCAATTCAAACCAGTAACGCACAGCTTTCATATTACTATCATTACTATTACTACCATTAATGACTGGTTGAGCATGAAATTACTGATGTCGATGTTCTTAGGTAACGCTGTTATACCGCTGCTTCTTTCTTGATTGGAATTACCATGAAGTGCTTCCCTCTGTTCATAAAGAATAACCTTGAGGTGGGGTCCTCAAGTGTTAATGAAACACGAAATAAAAATCCAGCGTCTAGTTGTACACACTGTCATACACAGGCCCATGCTGATAGCACAGTCTCCCACACACACACACACACACACACACACGCACACAGACACAGACAGACAGACAGACAGACACACACACCTACTGAGAGAGAGAGGGAGAGAGGGAGGGAGAGAACAACAAATGCAGACATACCTTGCAAATGAGTTCAATTAACGGATTGGACGAGGCAGAGACATACTGAGTGCATAATAGGGCGTCTGATCAGATTTAAGTAGCAAGTCTCATTGGTTTATCAATTCACATTCCATCTGTTTTTCTTGTAGATTTTCTGCTAAAAGGAGGATGCCCCTCTGGCGGAAGTCTGCATCTGCAATAAAATGCCCATAAAGTCAAATCAAAATGCCAATAAAGTGACAATCTTTGGTTCCCCCATCAACTTACACACTGCCGACGATTTTGAAGTGTGACTGAAGCCATGTTCATGATGTTAGACATATTATTTCATACACCTACGTTCCTACAGGCACACAGGCTTACTTGTCAGTTTGTGTAAAATCGCACCATGCAGTCACTACGAAAAAAAAAAAATCGAATTGCGAAATGTATTCAACTATATACAATCAGCACACTTTCACAGATCACTTGGAAAGGGTGAACCGCCAAGGGGTCGGGAGCTTCTCATTGAACTTCATGTGTGTTTGTCGTATCAAGTATCGGTTTTTTTGGTCATTTTTAAGCCCCATCCTGGTCTTATGTAATGTGAACTGCAGTTGTTTTCTTGCACGACTTTCATATGGCTCTCGTTACTCGCCCCTCCCTTTCAATGCATTTTTTTTCCTCGCACCTTTGAGACCCAAAGACATGCTCACCACTGGTACGTTTCGCTTCAAGATCGACGCGAGATTTGAAATAGAAGCCTCGCGTGTCCAATTTCAATGCCGTCGCCCGCCGGGTCAGCTCGCATAGCTATGTCACATGCTGCTGGCAAGCTATAGACGGCTTGACGAACATAAGCGGTTGACTGAGGTCTGTTGTTTGTGTTTTATTCCATGCGAACGGTCGGGGTGTGCGTTGTCATTAGACCACTGACCTGGGAAATCACGAACAGATGTATTATTTCTGTACTATATTAAAGTTTTGATGCCAATGATCCATTCTGACGTAGAATCTTCATTTACACACTTGCTTCTCTCTCTCTCTCTCCTAAAGGTCGTATATCCCTTGTCCAAAAATCGTGAATTTTCGCATGGCTGAAGAATAATATCTCCCAACACTGAGTAAAATCTTACGTTAATAAACCTCAGATTTTAAAAACCCCCATATGTAACTTGATAATGCGCTCTCCTTTTGTTTCCAGAATAACGGCTGGATTTTTTTTATAGTCCAAATATAAATTCATAGGCAAGCCAAAATATTGTTTCGCCGTACATCATAAAGAAGTTTCCAGTTTTATCATTTGAGGAAAGGTCTGAATTACATACCTCTACAATATACCAGCTTATACAATGAAAGAAATATAATTTTCTGTGTTGCAAACGGAACACATGAACTTTGCATTGTCAACATAATGGGCAGGAGAAGGTAAAAGAATATAAAGAAGAACCCATCGTTTTGCACTTTATGACAGTGAACACAAGCGACTCTCTATCTACAGCAAATTGCTCATTTCAAGACATCGCACGATTTCTCTAAAAGACAGATTAACTTTATCGTACGTTTACCTCCCCCTCATTTTATTGACGGAGTAAATAGTCTTGTCTGTAGTAAAAAAAAAAATCTATTTGATGACACGGATTGTTTGAGTTCGCACTTTCATTTTGGTTGCGCAGTGCAAAAGAGATCGAAATTTTCTCCAATTCAGAAGATCTCCCTGTAGAGACGGAAATATGGCAATATTCAGGAATGACATTTTGGCGCGCCGCAGATCAATGTATACGTCAAAATTTAGTCCACTGTTCAGAAAATGGTTTATTCATAATTTTGTGGCAAGTTCTGTCACCGCGGTATATTGACGGCTGATGCGATTATTTTCTCATATTGTAGGATATTGCCATATGCATTCGAAGAAAAATCGAGTGAGTGTTCACAAGAAAGAAGGTGAGGAAGAGGAGAAGGAGAAGAGCAGAAAGGAGAGATAGATAGATAGATAGATAGATAGACAGATAGATAGATAGATAGACAGATAGATAGATAGACAGATAGATAGACAGATAGATAGATAGATGGATAGATAGATAGATAGATGGATAGATAGAAAGACAGATAAATAGATAGATGGATAGATAGATATAGAGAGGGGGTTTATTCCAATGTCAGTGACTATATCTAACAACAACAGCAATCACTCTGCATGATTACCGATGATTAATCACGTGTTCAGTATTCATTGCGACTTAAAGAGGCTCTCTATAATGAAGTGATGATTTAGTGGCATGGAAGAACCTTTCCTCATTATTTCAAAGTGAATTATGGAAAGATCCGAGGATCTAATGGAGTGGTGCACACCGTCTTCTTCGCATCAAGTTCAGTGGGGAAAAGTGGATGGTGTTGTATGAAAGATATTCGAAAACCTCTTTTCGAAAAAATGGGAAAATTTTTCGGTTGTATTCATAGAATTGAAAATGTACCAATCTAGCCTGTTATCATATCTATGCAAGTTTTCGCCATGTGAATCCTAATTTCAAAAAGGAAACAAGCATGAAAACATACCGAAACCACATAGATATGTTTATAATTAAGATAATCGCTTGAGAGGCCCTTGATGATTTGTGTTTTTGATTTTGTTATGTCTGTTTGTTTGTTAGTTTGCATTTTGAATCAGCACTGAGGTGTTCTTGTCAATATTATTGGATGTTTCCTTGCATTCTTTGTTCTGCTGTGTTCACTTTGCCTATTTTAGGTTTTACGTACAAGGTCTAAGGGGGATTATTCTACTTTTGGGACACAAGGTTGACTAAAAGTCATTATATGCTCGGATTCATATAATCTGAAGCGCAGTCCCTCTTTTTGTGATGAAATACCTTGAACCCTCTCCATACCGCCAGACTGATATGAATTGACAATGTATACATAGCAAGTTTCCAACGAGACTGAAAGAGTTAACATTGATAGCACTAGAAAAACCCAGGAAAGATTGCGATGAGGAAGATAAGACAATAACGAACACCCGACTGACTCCTTACAGCTATACATGGGACATGAATTCCGCTTCTCCACCCCGGTTTCCAGGATAAACACTACTGAGTCATTGGATCATGACAGAATAAACAATTAGAAGATTTGTTTGCACATGGTTACCGCTGTCATTCGTGCTGTCATGGCGCAGACAACCGAGTTGCCATGGCCACTCAAACATTTTGTTTGCGTTTGTCTGTGATGGTAAAAAAGTCATTTTTATTGGAGATTAAACAAAACGTAGCTCACAATGATCATGTTATATGTTTGACGTTTAACTTCAGTGATTTTCTAACCGACGTACATTCACATGCATTGGACATTTTTCAGCTACTATTAGGTATATGTTGGAAGAGTATGTACCCATAACGGACAATGATGTTCTGAGTGAATGTGTATGGCAGGAATATTGAATGTTCTTGCTGCTATGGAAAAAAAAAGGAAAGGATCTGTTTGGTTACATCAGTCATTATTCGCACCTCAAGTAATTACCCAAATCTAATGGAACTTATTGTCCGATGGGTTTTGTTGAGGTAGTTAAAGCCATTTGGGTCATCCCACGAGACCAACATCCGCAAGTTCGACAATGAAAAAAAAAAGTCCATGAGTCATGCAGCCCACGAGTCATACAGTCCATGAGTTCGACACAATAGGCAAATAAGGCCCATGAGTCAGAGACACTAGGCAAACAAGGCCCACGAGACCGACACTACATCACGGGACTAAGTGTGTCGGTCTCGTGAGCCTTGCTTGTTTAAGTGTCGAACTCGAGGGCTTAGTTTGCCTATACTAGTGTCGGGTTCATGGGCCTTATTTGCCTAGTGTCGAACTCATGGGCTGTGTGACTCATGGACTGTATAGACTCATGGCTGTATAACTCATTGGCTGTATGATTCGTGGGTGTCGAACTCGTGACGTGCACCCAAGCCCGCAGATGATGAATAATGAGAGAGAGAGAGAGAGAGAGAGAGAGAGAAAGAGAGAGCTGGGGGGGGGGGGGGAGACACTTAGGGCAGGGGACGAGGGATGATGATAGTAGGGAGCTTTAGATTTTAGACGCGCGGACGTTCAAAGGGAAAAAAATGGTCTGAGCGTGCACAGTAGCTTTTTTCCCTTTGAACGTCCGCGCGTCTAAAATCTAACGCTCCCTATTACATGTATAAACAAAGTAAGGGAGAGATGATACTTTTATGTTTTCACTCCTTCTCTCCATATAAGAGAACATCTATAGAACAGGTGGAAAAGGGTTAAGGAGTCCAACAACAAAATGTTCTCCATCGGCACGTCTTGAAGAAAGGTCAATGAACTCTTTTGGACACCACCATCCCAAGAAAGGTTGAATGCACTATCGAACCATTCTTATTTCTCCATCCCAGTCAGTCTTGCGTCAGTGTCCCTTCTGTTTCTTAAACGTATCGCTTCGGAGTCTTATTTTCCATTGTTATTAAACACGACATACACACACACACACACACACAAACACACACACAATAAACGCATTCCTTGCGATTTTGATATTTGGTATCAAGGATTCATGTGTGATGACGGTATAGAGAAACTGACAAATCAATTGAAATCAATCGATTCATATATCAAGCAATTGGTAATTCCATTATGCCCAGTAGGGTCGGAAGCAGTAGAAGATGGAAAAGACCACCACAACCAAGAGCAGCAGCATTAAGGTAGATATAACATTGTGGGCTTCTCCCATTCCCGACCTTTCAGTAGGATCTCCCGTCCTTCGGACGGGAGCACGTCACGAGACCGACACCCACTATTTATACAGCCCACGAGTTACACAGCCCGCGAGTCATAAAGCCCATGAGTTCGACACTAAGCAAACAAGGCCCATGTTGTAGGACCTGTCGAACTCGTGGGATGCTTTTACCTAGTGTCGAACTCATACCCTATTTGCCTATAAGTGTCGAACTCGTGTGCTGTATGACTCGTAGGCTGTAGTACTAGTGCACTTTTATTCAATGTCGAACTCGTGAGCTGTATGACTCGTGGGTGTCGGTCTCGTGTGATGACCCCGTTCGTACAGCATATATAGATGACAAGCACTCGCAGTAGTAGGTCTAAAGATATTGAGAAACATTACCTGTACAGTTATGTTTGGTATGTAAGATATGGCAAAATATAACTCGGAGATTTAGTTGTTTGCTCATTGTTAGGCTATAATGTGTGTGTTTTGTTGACTTTGCCGTGGATGTCAAAAATAATAACCTAAATTTCTATGGATGATATGACACGTATATAGTAAAATGGTGTTTGGATTCTACCTAAATCCTTTAGATATTTGACTTAACTTTTCGGGCCTTGCTGTATCTCTATGCATATATAGCGTAAAATGTCAGCAGGAAAAAAAAATCTGCTAATGACCAAGTCTGTCAAATTGCACGCAAATTGACTGTAGTGCGAACTCGTCCAATGTGGCTTCTCATTAATAACGGCAAAGTCTGCCTGACCCCGTAGTGCCAAACCCGGCGGCATTTTTTGTTTTCTTCCTAGATGAATTAGCCTAGCATTAAAACCAATCGACCTTGACAGGATACGTCAAAGATTAAATAATTGGCTGCTAGCGTCATTTGGATTCAGTGCATTGATTAAAGGAGTGTAACATTAATATCACCGAAGTATATAACATTCTAGGCTTCTGCGGAATTCGATGAGATTTAGTCCAGGGCAGTGTCATTTTTTTCCTGTGTACGATTCCCCATGCGATTGTAGTCTAAAGATAGCACCTTTGACATGTTTAAGTGCGACGGTGTAAAATCTGCTCTCTCAAGGCAGTTTGTTGTAACATTATTTGCGCATGCGCGGGGAAAAAAATACAAAACACAATGCAATACAATGCAATCAAAGTTTAATACGCTCTTTTCATGAGGCTCATAGCACTTACCAAATTACAGATAAAATTGTGGAACATTTGTAGACATAATTCAGAATAATGAACACACACACACACACACACACGCACACACACATCTATACAGGGACCTACACATTACAAGCTTTGCTTTTTAGTAGGTCCCCACATTTCATGTTTGTAAAATTGTCTTCTCTTGTATTCTTTGTAATTACGACGCTATGTCCAGTCTTATGTTCAATCGATTGTATCATGTTATTTGTGTTTTGAGATTTGGAACAATAAAATTAAATCAAATCAAATCAAATCAAAATACATTTTGACCAACCTAATCAAAGCTTTTGGACGCCACACAGTCTCAGCAGAGGCAAAATACATAATGTGATAATTCATCTACACATATGAATATAAACATAATGCGTACACATAAACACGTATACCTGTACAGAGTTGGAGATTGTATTTAGAATGAATATGTTTTCAGAGTTTTATTTTTAAGGAGATTGTGAAAACAGACTGCCTAATGATTAAAAGGAGATTTTTCCACAGCTTTGATGCAGCAACTGTGAAGGTCCTGTCACCAGCTATAGATTTTGAGTTATGCAATGTGTAACTGAGTTAACATAAGGTTCTGAATTGACGATCTGAGATATCTGCCACGGACGTATGATATAAAGTTAAGCACTCTGTCATAATTTACCTGTAGGGTCTTGCTGCTGAAATAGTATATTTATTATTCTAAATGATAGAGAAATATACATGTACAGGAAATGAAATAGAAGCTTCAAACACAAGACTTGGGGACATGGGGACACACAAATGCATTACAGGTGTATCTGTGTCCAGGTGCATGGGAGGGGTTATGGGGGATATCATTTCTGATATGCGCCTTCACAGTCTCTGCAAACGAGCTGGGTCGCGGCCGACGCTTTGATCGTATTCTGTCGCATGCAGCATCCACGTTATATATTAACGTGATGCACAGGTGGTGGCGGACGTATTTAGAGCAATGACATTATTATATACTTCGAAAGTTATTGTGCTAAAAATACAACGACCAGTACCTCATCTATTTTCTCTCCCCTCCGCCTCCGGGGAAAAAAGAAATCAGTGGTCATTTGAAAGGCATTCTATACCATTTTCAGATGAAACAGAAACCTAGCTTTAGTGTTTGAAAATGGTTATAAAATGTGAGTTAATCAGTATAACCAATTTTAAGTATTGTTAGATATACAAAGTGTGAAAGATAGTTACAAATAGAATCTTTCTAGAATAAACCGTCTACAGTTGTGTTTTTTTTTAAAGAAAAATAGTGATGTCTCCTTATATTTTATGCTTTATTGCGATTTTTTTTGTATGTAGGATGTTTTTTGATACAGCTGACTTGCACAATATGCATTAAATGTAAGAACTCGAACATATTTTAAATCCCTGCTCCCAAATGGTTAACAGTATACCTTCAAATCATTGGTGGCGCTTCCAACTTGACTGACTGGTAAATGTTAAAAACAGGATGTGGTTAAAGGAGCCTAGTCCCGGAAGGCCGATTTTATGTTCTGCACGTTCGTCTTGGAATAGTGTGAAGCGACTGCACTTTTGACTATACTGCATACATTTATGGAATATGACGTTCCTACAACATGCTGATCATGTTGCTATGGTTTTACTGCTCAGAGCTTTTGAAACTCTCTTTTGGTCACATTTTCCTGGTATACAAGCCCAAATGAATAGTGTCTGTGCCATAATATTGCTATGTTACAATATATTTTATTTGCATTCTAAAACAATTATTGCGGATAGTATGCTTGTATAATCAGCATCATAATATATAAATAACCAAATGTACAGTGGTATATAGATAAATTTAACATAAATACATACAATTGGTACATTGGTGTTGCTGTTGTTTACATGCCAGTGTTCCACAACAAGCTTGGCTTTTTAGCAGAACACTCTTTTTCCATTATCATGATTACTTCTGTTTTGTCACCACAAAGTGTGCATTGTTATTTTTTTTTGTTATCATACCATTCGTGCATCATTGTGTTCAGTGAACTGTCCTTCCCAAATGGATGAAAGTCAAACTGACTCATGTACTGCTTTGTATCATGTATCATTTAAATGGAAATCATAATCTATTGAATTGAATTGAATCGAAACATTGAATGAGGACGGAGAGAAAAGCATAAGTGAAACTTTGTGAGAGATCGTTATGAACAAATGCTCGCCCATACCCTACTCTCTCTTTCTCTCTCTCTCTCTGCGTTTCTCCCTCATTCTCTGTATGTCTATTATTCATCCACCGACGGCTGTGAGTTCCCCTCAAATGACTGTATGATAGGCTATGATTATAAAGTGCCTTGCGAAGCGGCACAATCATTGTCGCTGTGGGGACGTCGATCCAGGGACCAGAGACCTTGTGATTAATAGATCGTATTCTTATCTCTCTCTCTCTCCCTCTTTCTATCTATCTATATCTATCTATCTTTATATATATATATATATATATATATATATATATATATATATGTATATATATTTATTTATATAGGTGAACATATGTGCCTTTGAAATCAGTGTATATCAATAAAAAGTATTTCTTCAATGTTTGCGCGTTGAATTACTTCCTGTTTAGCTATTTTCATCCAACTATGACTTTCCTTATCGATCTCGAAAGGAATTAAGTTAGGCTGTTGACAGAATCATGCGAGCATAGCTTGAAACAGATTAAACTGACACACAAACAATATACAAACTTATACGTACATCAAAGACACATGCTCGCACAATATCATTTCAAGTGCACGTTACGCGCGGAGAACACGTATTGCAAAGGCATGCACGGAATAATCCCTTGACGCGCAATCAATATGGGAGAGGTGACTGACCACTTTCAATTCGTTCTCGAATCCCGCGAATCGATCTTCGTCAAAGAAGACGTGATTGTCACACACTGAAATTAAAACATAAGAGAATAGTAACTGTCAATGGAGACAAAAGGAAAGATATGCTCCGGAAGTAGTAAGTCGCGAGGGAGTTTCAGAGGTAACGGTGAGTTTTTCAGAAGGTGGAGATGTGTAATCCTAGATCCTATTTTTGTTTTCCACCGGGTTGGATTCAGGAGTGGTTTCTATGTTAAATCAGACTGGCATGTGTGCGATATATTGACGTTGTCTTTTTTTTTAATTGCATTTTCCGATAAAGTGGAACTTAAGTCACCCCATTACAGAAAGGAGACCGGGTTTTGCTCGCTCAACTATTCCCCTGATTATTCATACTAAGCTAGTGATGGAATGCTTTGCAATCTATACCTTCTCCATTCTGGCTCTTGCTACTAATAATATGTCATTGTGAGTGATATTACCCTCCTTCATCATCATGATCATTGTCGTCATTAGTGTCGTCACATACCCGACATTATCCTCTCGGAAGCAGACACGATTTTTTTTTTTTCTGTGAATGACATGTCGGCCTTTTTGATAAAGATCAAAATGTTATCATTATTGTGTCGTTTGCCTGTCTTTCTACGATTAAATTGAATCTAAAGAAAGAGGAAGGCATATGTAGCGAAAGTAAAATAGACAAAGAGGGGAAATAGAGCGATTTAGAGAGAATGAGATAGACGTTGATTTAAAGCCTCAAAAAATGGAAGGTTATGCACGAGAGCTGCACGCGGAGATTAATAAGACTCTCAGCCATGGCTACGGAAGTGGGATTTGGCATATATGAATAATAACTTTCCCCCTTTCTCCTCTTCAGTTCGTCTGTTTTTTTTTTTTTTCCGAGCCATCAGAAAGGGCAAGCCCGTCACGACAAAGTATGTCCCCCGAGACTTTCGATTGAAATGACTGTGACACAAATCACGCAACTGTTTTCATTGCCATTTTCAAGACGGCGGGCGCTTCGGCCGGGTTCAGGCCCGGCACTCCTGCGGGGGAGTCAACGAGTGGCGTGAATGAGAGCAGTCATAAGTGGACGGGTGTTCTTTCTCTCTCTCCCCCTCTCTATCCATCTATCTCCTTCCTTTTTCTTTCGCACTCGTACTCTTTCTTTCTCTGAAACCAATTAACCATTTTTCCTCCCATGATCAAGTGACAATAAAAAAACCCCAATAAATTCCACTGTATCTTGACATATTATGCAACGTACAATATGTATGCGAGGGATTGCGGTAAACCACTTGTGTTTGTTTTTCAGAATCACGAATTGCAGTAGAGGAATAATACAGTGTCTGTACAAATTGTGTGTGTGTGTGTGTGTGTTTGTATTTAGATATACATACATACATACATACATACATACATATATACATACCTATAACAACTTGCTTGAACTCCGGCATTTCGGAGATACCATGTTCCGCAAGGGAGACATTGACGTGCCAAGCTATTGATGTATATCAATGTATTATTGATGGTTGCATGTATCGGCTTACGACATTCAGCTGTTTGTATCATTCGTTCTTATCTTGAATTTATCAGAATCTTAAAAATCCAGAACAAACAACTAAACTGTGAAATCAGAAATATGATACAACCACTGCATCCATGATAAAATGCACTGAGAAATTGAATCTGTGACCTATTTCTCTTTTTCCCCACATCAATATGTTCTCAAGGGGTGTCTTTCTCACTCGACCTCGCACGTAACTATATCATATTCAAACACGTTTGATTAGAACAATTCGCATTTTCCTTTGTTGTTTTTTGTTTTGTTGGTGTGATGCATATTTCAATACGGACTAAAAGATTTTTTTGACACTTCACTTTCAAAAGATTGCAGTATGACTTTCAAGTTTTTGACGCTTTTTTTTTTGTACGTTGATAACTCTAAGCCTAATCCTAATACTAAACCTAACTGTACATTAAATTAATTAAAGCCATCATGCAAATCATGAGATTAAAGATTTCCTTGTGTTAAATAGATGGCCTTTTGAGTCTGAAAGCAGGGTATTCAGTCACATTTAGACTAAAGATTTAGATATCTGATACTACCTAAACCCTAGTGACGTCATAAGTCAGCAGTAGTCTCTTATATCTTACAAGTAGGTATCGACATGTCAGAGAGCTATAAGTACTCAGCTTTTGCTTCTTGTATGCCCCAATCTGTGATCAAACTAAGCAGGAGAACATGATATGCGATTTACTGATGTGAACGTGAATACCCTTTTTTCATTCGGTATTGCAAACAAGCAGCGCTAGATTCATCCTCAAAATGGAGACCGTTTAATGCTGGTATGATTATGTTACGGGTTGTCCAGGGCAGTTGCGAGGAAATGCGTAAAATCAACTTTGGGTGTGTGGAAAATCCTTTGAGAGAGAGAAGAACCCAGGACAAACCTCTTCGTCTTGGACAAACCTAGAGGATTCGCGTTAGTCGGTGTCTATGCGCTATTAGTAAAACCGGTGAGTTTCCGACTTTCACGTGATCGTCAGTTAGCTCTTCACAAACACTCCATAAATGCAGTATTGATTGATGACGTACTCGTACCCTGCATCAGTACCATTAATGTGTTTATTATGGGCACGTTATTTTCCCTTCTTATTGCCTCTATATATACATCTCTTTCTCTCTCTTTAGATATGAAATGTCAATTTACATGCAAACGAGCTTTCAGATCATCTGAAAGCGTTTTACAGTCATTCTGTCCAAGAAATCACGCCCACTTTTTCTGACTTAAAATGATGAAGATCAGGACATGCAATGCATTTTATGCAGTGAGGGGATTATTTTTATCACGCAGATAAAAACGTTGAAGAACAAGAGTAGAGTAGGACGGTAGAGTGATTCAAAGCATGAGAATGAATTTTTATGCTAATTTACAGACACACACACACACATAAACAAAATGTCATGTTTATACTGTACTATACTTTCGCACGCTCCAGAAGGTCAAAAGTAGTCCTGACATTTTTTTTTATCAACAAGTTCCGCAAATTTCCAAGAGTGTGGAATTGGCAGCATTGATGATACGCGTACAATATTTTCACTTGATACGCATTTTCATCCTTGGTACAGAAAATAAACAGGATGAGTACACGTATATATATATATATATATATATATATATATATATATATTAATATATATACATAAAGGTAAAAATAATAAAAGCATATCATTTTTTCCAATTTTTGTAACAGTCTATTCTTTTCGATATTTGATGAGAAACATTGGATCATGCGGCGTGCATGGGCAATCAATTACGCCCGCTCAATCATTATTCCCTTCATTTTTAATGCGCAGTGGAAGGAAAATATACATCAAAGAGAATACAGAGAGAGAAAGAGAGATAAAGAGAAAATAGGAAAATGAACAGAAATCTATGAATACCACACAAGGCCACACTCTCATGCAGACATTAAACTAGGTGTCATATCAAACAGCAGACCGTTGGTGGGAGACTGAAAGAGAGACAAAGAAACGATGAAATATTAATGTGTCACGTAGTCTCAATAGGAGGTCAATTATTCTCTCCCACGCATTTTTCGAACCAAGCATAAAACATTCGGTATGCTAAATGTTGCAAAACAAAGCAAGAGCAACAACAACGACGACGAGCAAAACAACGGTTAGATTAAAAAAACAAAAACAAAAAAACCAAGGACTAAGAAGACATCCAGCCCTTTTCCAACGCTGCAGTTTGAGAGCTCAATAAGTTATTCGACCATATATATACCGCCTGGTATATCGTGAATAATTCCGTTTCGGACAGAGTATATTCCATGATATTGATGTGATACCAAGCCCCCCCCCCCCCCCCCCCCCACACCATACTGTTCCCAATATTTGGCAGAAAAGGGCTTACAGCTGTACGTGACAAAATGACAGTGGAATGGGCTTGGTAGCACACATAAATGATAGGCAACAATCATACATATAATTATTCAAAATAGGGCAATTTGTCAATCATTTGAAATGTACATATATATATATATATATATATATATATATATATATATATATGTGTGTGTGTGTGTGTGTGTGCGTGTGTGTGTGTATGTGTGTGTGTTTAATTTCAGAGCCAGGGACTATGGACAGTATTGTCCAACGCTTTTGGGTTTTCTGTTAAATTGACTCTCCAAAAACACTAATAGTGAGAGTTAAACCTGCTATATAGCGGTGTGCGTAACGTTTAGTGACCTGAGCACACTCAGAAAGCTATGCTCAACAACCTCTAAATCTTGCAAGAAGTGTCATTCAGCTGAACAGTCGGAATATTGTATAGATATCCTTTTTTTTTATCAAGGATGAAAGTCCAATAACCCTATTAAAAACTTTCAACCCGAACGTGTCTTTTAGCCCCATGTTTGTTTGGTGGGTTTTTTTTCAGTATCAAATGCAACAGCCTTTTCGGTTTTTTTTTTTTGAATGCTTTAATTTAACGTAGCATTTTGACATGATGCAAAATATGAAAGCATGAAAAAATAATGATGTAATGATATTCCAAATGTGACAAAAACATCTAAAAATAAACACGAAAAAATGACAAAGTGACCAAGCAAATCACAAGCACCAAGTCAGTATGCAGGCCTTAGTGGTAATCTAACATGTCTCATACAGAAATCTGTCATGTTTTTGTTAAAAGAAAATACGTTTCCTGGTTGTGATGCTTCGAGTTTTGACATACCTTTCAACGTCCTTGAGGAACTACGAAAAGTATGTTCAGTTCACTACATCACCTTTACTTTCACAGGCGTACACATGGCCAGTATCGCTGCCTGTGTAAATATAAATACATGTGGCATTTAAAACACCTATATTAATGGCTACCGTAATCATGGTAATGAGAGTCTGTCCTGTCTACAACGACCATACTTTGTTTCCACTTTGGTGGTCTTTGTATACAGATGTGATTATGTACAAATATATTTTTCATAAACAAGAAGTGCCTGGAGCAGAAATTTAATGTACACATAATCATACAGTGTTGGGAGATTACATTTTCGGAAGGAGAAAGCTTGTGCCAAGATTGTCAGTGAATGGCGACTTAGTATGCCAGCACTCAAATACACTTACAAAAAAAAAAAAGACCAAAGAAACCGGCAACCAAGTAGTCCACATAAAGCTGTCATATGGTGGGTTGTTATTGTAACACTAGTACATATTTGTCCCCGAGGGAAAATGTAGGATCCATAAGAAAACGTTACCTATCTCAATCTCCTCGCTTGTTTACTTTCCTTGTTTATTTTCCTTACTAGTAATGATTAACATGTCGAGCAAGTGGCCGGGGGAAATATATACCTCCGGGCTTCTAACGAGCTGTAAAGCCAGTTCTTAGAACTTTGTACGGGACCGCAGGGACTTTATCTAGAGGTTCCGGGATAATTTTAGCGGTAAACAATCTCCATTTTCTCATCCATTTCCCTCGAGACCAATAAAAAGAAATAAATTATTATTTTGTTGTTGTTGTTGTTGTTTACCTTATGTTCTTTTGATACCAATCTCTTGTATTAAACAGCATGGAGTTATGGTTTGACGATATTTGATAATATAAAGTCTTGTTCAAGTATATTTATTCTTTGAAAGCTTCACTCAAACGATATTTGATACAATTATATTCTCCAAACCAATTGAGCTAACAAATATTTATAGTATAGATTGTCATCTTATTGTCAATCTCAATTTTCTTCCTTCAACTGCATCTTGCACTCTCACCTGCAACTGCACTGCACTCACCTGATCACCTTCCTCCAAGAGAGTTATGTCGTTGGATAGTCATTTTATGAGGCCTCCATCCATTTCAAGCTTAATCGCTTATGATGGTGGTCTCCTGCATTCAATTATCTCTGTTGTTTACTGAAAAATACTGTATATTTTATTTTATGTTTCTGTGTATCTACATTGCTCAATGCAATCACCTATGTGAATCTATTTATGTACTGTTATCGATTTATTTCACTGCACTTGTTATTCTTTGTCTTTGTACTTTTTGAAGTTTGCATTCAAATTGCATCTGATTGAATGCAGAAATAAAAGCAAACAAACAAACAAACAGACAACCGCTTCTTTGTTCAAATAACAGCTCAAATCACCAATCTATTACTTCCGTTTAAGAATTTTGTAGTATGCATGGGCTGTTCCGGAGAGTATAAATGCATTTAGACACTTCCCGTGCTCGAAACTTATCTAATACACCTATTACAAGTGTCAAATCAACTACCGCCTATTCATGTTTATTAGCCTCTTGACGACTAGTCCCGCGTATTCTTGGGCGGATGTCAGCAGGAAACGTGTGTTTAAGCAAAATCATTTTGTCCTCAACGGGTTAACAGTGATATTCGAGTGCGTATACGCATGTGAACGCATGTGTGTGTTGTGTGATTGTGTGTAATGATTACGTTTTTTGGAAGATGAGATAATTTTGTTTTAAGTCAATTTCCCGCCAAAGTCATGAAAACTTGATTCTAAATTACATCCACTTTCTCTCTCTTAAAGTTTAGCGGTGGTATCGTTAGCCTCTTTTTCTTGCTGTGGGGCACATGTTGGGTTATTTTTTGTTCTACCGTGTATGGACTAACCCCCGTGGGCGAATCCTGGTGGAAAAAAACACCAACAACTTCATGGCATTCAAAAGAGGAGGACAAACATAAGCTCCGGGAATTAAGGACGCCTCGTCATTAATCTGGACACCGTATTGATCCTAAGATTTGGTTCTCCTCCCGATACACCCCGTGGCAAAGTGATGACTTTAGTTTCGTGGGAATGAAACTGAAATAGACGAGACATATCAGACATTTTCTAGACATTTTTTTTAACAGTAAGTAAACCAAAGATGTTGCTCAGATTGCCTGTGTGAAGTCACACTAAAGTGAAGCTTTCTTGTGTTTTGCTTATTTTTTCGGGGGGGGGGGAGGATGGGGACAAAATTTGCGCAGAATCATTATCTATGTTTCTTTAACAGTGAGTGTACCTTTTTTCAGCCCGATGTTACCCGTTGGCGTAAAATTCTACTCACATGACTTGATATATCTCTGAAAAAAAAAATAATTCTAATCAATATCAAGGGAAAACAATTGTAATGTTACACCGTCTTTTCCGTTATTGTGTAAAGCAGATAAGGCGGAGCTTTAGCACAGGTATAAGTTTTGATTTCGTTTAACAACTTTGACCGGTGAAATAAATACAAAACAATTGGACGATGTCGAATCGCTCTGATATATCCAAAAGCTTTGAAAATCGTTAGTCTCCGACTTTAATGTGGAATCCTTTTCCTGACAAAATCAATAATTGCATCTCTTTCATAGGGAATCCATAAACACACACACACACATACACACACACACATACACGCAGTTTGTTGATGTTTAAATACTGTAAAAGAAACGTAAATGGAAATTTATTGAAGATAAGTTGATGTGATTCTAAAGAAAGCTTCCAACTGTCAGACTCGCTTGACTGGTCCGAAGAAAATTTACTCTTTATTTCATTAGAAGCAAATACAGAAGTAAAAAGGTTATCCTAGAATATGACAAATAATCAATACAATCCCCCCTAAAAAGATAATGGTAACGTCAAAGGAAATCAAACTGCACGAATTTTACGGTTCATCTTATTTTTAATCGGTATGTTAATGTCTATTGATCAAATAGTGCCCTCAACTGCCTCGCACCAGGTTCCTCTGTTGCTCAATCAAGGAGTGCTCGATGATGACAAGGCGACGTCACAACGTATCGAAATTGTCACATGAGGACATTACGAATATTATGGAATTTTCCATTTCGCGCGAAGTTAGCCCCGAACTTGGCCAAAAACCAATCAACAGCCGAAGCAAATACAATACCTACAGAAGCTCACACGATGGCACCATGCACACAAAGGCTATACGGACATTGTGAATATTGATTGAGAAGTTTACCCGAAGGACACACGAAGAATACACGATAGCTACACGAAGTTATTTTTATCACTGCTTGTTGCTGGAGCTTGAAAAACTCCACCGGCGGTCATGCGATGGATTAAGATGCCCTCACGAATGACCCAATGTTTATACTATCAGAGCCGAATAGAAAGTTTCCTTTATCGTGTGCCTATCACTGCTCGATTTCGGGACAGAGTGACACTTGCATTAGAGAAGAAAGAGACAGTATGATAAATATAAGGCATCGTAATACTATGATAAATGAGGGCAAAGTGAGTAATCGTTTACTTCCTGAATCTACCGTTATTTATCAGGAGTCACGATAACAAAAGAGCGAACGAATGAACTGTCAGTATCATAATACTGATAATGATGAATTACATTTATATTGCACAGATACTATGATGATATACTCCACTGCGCATTAGAAAATGATAGTCATGACAAGGATAATTCAAACCTAAGTAGCATTGTGTAAAAGATGATTTTTTTTCTATATTGTGGCTATTCTAAATTGCATTGAAACTAAAGATGATTAAATCCAGTTGACAATTCAAAATTCCCATATCGTTTAATTTGCTGGAGCAGGGGAAAAATACACCCAATTATAAAACTTGCTCAATGGCAAAAGTTGGTGAAGGATGCTCGACTGCTAAGAGAATCTACGATTGGTATACTAATCTTACTTTTGTATGTACCAAAACACGTCTCAGTGCACGGATAACTGGCCGGTTATAATGTTTTTTCGTTCTACACTGTTCTATTCAAGACAGGTATTTTCTTTCCAGTACAAAGAAAACATACGCTTTGTTGACACGTTATCTTAGCGAATTTATCCTTTTTATACCGGAAATCTGGTGGTAAAAAAAAATTGTTCAAAATAAAACAGAAACCTTAAACGTTCGTCGTCTGCAGCTTGCAGAAGCCTGCGGATACGGAAGTGTGTGTCTGTTCCTCGCGTGCGCGATAATCTTGTGTGTGTGTGTGTGTGTGTGTGTGTGTGTGTGTGTGTGTGTGTGTGCGTGTGTGTGTGCGTGCTTTTGTGTGTTTGAACGCTAGCGTAGAGGTGCTCAGTATGTTCATCGAGGCACCTCCCTCCCTGCTATGTCCGGCTGGCTATCCGTGATGGATTTCCGGTTTTGTCCACGGGGATGCTGCGGCTATCTTTCCCACCTCTTGTTCCCCTTCCTCCGCGGCGCCAAGTCCCTTGTGTGTGATGACAAATAGCTCCATCACTCTGGAAACGAGGGTTTGTCTCCTGTGAATGGATGTGCACTTATACACCGGGTACATTGCATTGATTCGATACGGTGGGACTGCCTTAAGCCACTATTGCACACCTGTAAGACTATTCAAAAGGTGGCAAGTTGCACTCGCGTCTAGATTAAAAAAAAATCTGTGGAATGAAAACAACAACAGGTGTGCATGCCTGGCATTCTAGAATTATGCGAAAACACTATTTATGTACCTATAAAACAATACCAAGCACTCTGTTAGCTTTCAAAGTTGCTGGGAAAATTTACTCTTTGAAAGGCAATTTTGAGTACTATAATAGAACCCCTAAGTTCTTTCCGGCATGGACCTCATTAAGAGCTACAATGCATCAATATCTTTCCAGTATTAAGATACTCAATTTGCATATCTGTGTTTCGTTTCCTAAGCCTTAACACAACGCACTTCTCAAACGAAAATGAAACGGAATGAAAACGAAGCTGGCACTACGAAGCCCGTTCTTCCAATTTCAATAAAACACCATAAAGAAGGTGCACCCACAACAGAATCATTTGTTTCTGAACGTACATATGATTTTGTGTCATCAGCGAACATAATGATTTTTTTTTGACTTAGCTCCATCTGGAAAAAAGCACTGGCAAAAATTAAAAAGATTATAGACATTCATCTCTAAATGTAGCATAATTAAATCTACTGACGAATACCAATATCCTTTGATATCAACCATGTTAGTGCACCTCTGCAGACAAACAAAAAAGGGTGCCAAAACCGCGTTCACTGCACTAGCTCATCTTACGAAGATATTTAAAATCATGGAGTATGCGATTTGAAGTGTATAGTTAAAGATATACTGCGGTAAAGATTGAAATCGTCATATGTTTCCCTTTGTTTAGTCAGCACTGTAGGGGTAAAAATTTACATTTTGGGTGCATTAATTGTATGAGATAAAACAATTGGGTACTCCTACATTGTACCTATTGTTAACTGAAGTGTGCGTTTGTTTATTTGTTTGTTTGTTTGTGTGTGTGTGTGTGTGTGTGTGTGTGTGTGTGTGATTGTTTATTTATGTACGACTTGAAAAGATCCATAAGATCATGGAGAAAAAAAACCCTAAATTGTATTGTGTGAAGCACAGCGCAACCGGATTTGTCATTGCACAGAAACACCTGGTAGACATATAGAATTGTACATCGAAATAGTTTACTTTCGTAGAAGTCAGATAAAAAAGTACCCGGGTACAATGCATAATTATTTTGAATACGAGAGAAGTTATAGTCTCTTTTCGAAACACGCAAAAGTTACGCATTATCATTGTGCACTTTAATAGAAGAAAATGTCCGTTCTGTTCCAGTTCTTCTTTCATATCGATTGACATCGGACCAAAGAGGGTGACATCAAATAATTGAATGCGTTGTAATTCCATATTCATAAAATAGGTTGAGGTCTTTTGAAATTGTTTGCCCAGGGTCACAAAAAAACAAGTGGATAATTTTACACAAAATGAGAGAGGAAAGGGGAGGGGGGTTGCCCAAAGGCAAAGAAAATTGGCATTATGTGTTGATCTGCTCTTTCGCTGAAATCAGTAGTGGAATATTCATACCAATTCCACTAAGTGCAATAGTAATCATTGCAGTATTCATAGCGGAATGATTTTTTGTTTTTTGGTGTGTGTGTGTAGCAATAAGTTATAGATATGTTGAATACGGCGAAGCGTGTCTCCCAATTTGAGCGATGAAAACTCCACTTTACGTATCAAGTTGTCGTTTGCATCAAAGCTCATCAGACTTTTGTTATAATCTCAAGATTTCCAGCCCTTTTCTCCATTTTTAGTAACAGCTCTTCTATATAGGAAAAATAAAAACACCATTTCCAATGATGTTAGTAAAAAAAAAAGATACGCACTGTATTTACTGGCCTTTTTTTTCTGAATTCAGATATCATTTCTTTTTGGCCCTGAGTGTTCTTTTTGTTATGTCATTTGTCCTTTCTTCTTACTTCGGAAGAGAGAAGATTCATCTAATACAATACTTTTATGAGATCATTCTGTCGATCAATTCCGGCATTTGTGTGAGTTTGAACTGTTCAGTCTCTCAAACTAAATTAAACTTGCTCTTAAGACAGTACATTTTATGAAGAGTCAATTCAAAGTTGCCTATGTGCTAATGACGGGAATTACCGAGCTAGCTTATAAATCACTGACCACGCTTATCATATAAATTCCTCAAACACAGAATAATAAGAGCCTATTTACGTACATCGTTGGAGGGCACTTTGGTAATCAATGGCAAAGACGTGAAAAAAAAAGGCTTAGTTCGTAATACATAATATATATCGACAAAATCACATAACAGAATTTGCGCACGCCGCGTGCCACCACGTCGACGTCAATATCCTTATCATTTTCAAGTTACAAAACATCGTCCGTAACTTACCAAGAGTGAGTAAGCAGCGAGGAAAATAGCAATGTCGCTATTCGTTGCAGGAAAAGAAAAAGAATTTCGAGTCATGATTATCTATGTCGCGTATAAGTTACAGGTTGTTTACTATATTCTTCATCAACTTCTTTTTTTTTGTGTGTGTGCTCAGATCGATCAAGAAGGTAATAGTGTAACGGAAATACACTTGAAATATACACGCTTGGCTTCACAGTCATATTCCCTGGGGCTATAAATCACCATTTGATGTGCTGTTTTATTCTGTGCATTTGCGGCAGACAATATGCGTGCATTCTGTATGTTTGTTTGTTTGTTTGTTTGTTTGTTTGTTTGTTTATTTCATAATCGTGTTCTATAAACATAGACGATGTTGAGGAGTTTGAGTGAAATATCGCACGACTTTGATTATCTTTGAACTTTGAAATACAGATTTGGAACCAAGATGGTTGTTGTGTTCGGGCTCCTTTTTTCTTTGAGTTTGTCTGTTTGTTTCTCAAACTGGAAAGGGTTGCTCTGTAGGACATTGCGTCGACTTTGAGAATGGGTGCTTTCACGAGAGCCTACACGGGCACGCGTGATTCATGCCTTTATATGATCAAAGCGCATTCCGATGGAAAACTCGATCTATAAAGTAATAGGTTATTTGGCTTGCACAGTCATTTTTTGTTTGTTAATTGAATCCGCCGAGCGTGCACAGGCTCTTTTTTTTCATGGTGAAACTCACCTCATGACTTTTGAAACTCATTTAGCGAACTAAATTGAAACAAACTTAATTAGAACTCAGTCGACCGCTTTTGTGTCATTTAATATGTCGTCGAAGTGAGAGAGAGAGAGAGAGAGAGAGAGAGAGAGAGAGAGAGAGAGGGGGGATGGGGGAGAGAAAAAGGTGGAAGAGAGGGGGAGAGAGATATGTTACCAAATTGTTCGCCTCTTTTCGCCTTTCAACGTGATATTTGCATGCTTCCGTGAGTTTGAACGATCTCAACGACGCACTAATACAATATTCATTTACTGACACAATAGGGGGAGCGCTCGTTTCATTATGATTACACTCTAATAACTCTAAGTACGTATCAGGAGCGACCTCAATTGGCATGCATTGCACTCGACTAGTTAGCGTGGAAAGTCATTTGAGCGAAGGGTCATCGAACGCGAACACGACCAGTGGGGAGAAGGGGGGGGGGGGGGGGAGGGGGGTAGATGAACTTTATGGCTAGAAGTGTCAGCAGAGCGTACACACTAAAAAAATTTTACATTTCCTTCTTTCTTTATTTTCTTTTTTTTTTTTTAGTTTGGGGGAGAGGACATGTTCAATTACGGATTCTACTTCCCCTCGTTATATACGGAGACTAATGGCACGATGGTTATTACAGGATGTGTTAACCCGCTGTGGCGCAATATAAGTCGTGATTTAGTAGCGGTAATGTCCCTTTGTACGACAAGGAAGGGACACAATCTCGCACACAATACAGATTAGAGACAGTCGACAATACACTTCTTATTGTGATTATGTCTTGCTGTTTCAGTATTTTTTTTTTTTTGATTGAAAGTCAACACCTGGGTGAATGAGGATAGACGAATTCAAATCGGGTGCCCGTCACGAGACCGACACCCGCGAGTCATACAGCCCACGAGTCATACAGCTCACAAGTCATACAACCCATGAGCTAGCTCACAAGTCACACAGTCCATGAGTTCGACACATTAAGCCCCGTATTGTATCTGTCGAACTCGTGGGCTGTTTTTACCTATTGTCGAACTCATGGGCTTCATTTGCCTAATGTCGATCTCATGGGCTGTATGACTCATGGACCTGTTTTCAATGTCGAACTCGTGGGCTGTATGACTCGTGGGTGTCTGTCGGTCTAGTGGGATGACCCTTTTAAATCTGCACACATTATGGTAGCTTTACGAGAGAACCTCGTCGATTTAGGATCACGAGCTATTTCGTTTGTTTTATTTTTGATGTTGGAATGTTGGCCTCGGTATGGTGACAGTATACAGCATGTCTGCAAAACATTCCCATTATCCATCGCAATAAAGTCTGGGACAGGCCGGCAAGAATCCCCTCATACGTATAACGAGACCATGGAGACTATCGGGGGAAATCTCACCCCGTGGTTTATGGTTTGAAGATGAGATACGAGACGCGATACCGTCCAATTCATCAACGAAGTACCTTGGCAGCTTCCCCATTCAATTTGTGTAATGGTACCAGACGTCCTCGTAATATTTCCATCAGACCGAACAGCCCAATAATGAAACGGGCTTCCCCAAATATGAAACAATAGCCTATCTATACTCCATGCCCTCTTTAAACCTCGTAGAGGGGGCTATAAAGCCGACGAACAATCGTGACAACCTCACTTCGGAGTCAGCACAGTTCGCTGTTAGTCTTAGCTTTGTTGTCAGGTGCAAAAACGCATATTAAAAACGAGCGTGTGACGTAATTTGTTTTTCTACACTGATGCTGTCAATCAATGAAATCAAAACGCCGCTACTCGTATCCATTCTAAACGGAACCAGCGATGACTGACAAAAACACATTAGCACTGTGAAAGAGGTACATCATCGGCTAAAATTAATTTGTCAAAGAGGTGAAACAGAATAAAACAAAAGTAACATTTTGCAATGTGCGTAATATGTTTTTCCTTTTCCCCATAGTCAAAGTATTTGGTGGAATATTTCACTTCTTCATCTGACAGTATGTAATGTGGTTTTTTTACGAATTCGTGTTTGATCATGGAAAATGCAACCATATAAACATTGATGATTGCACATCATTGATGTCGTCTGTTCGTGATTTTCATCACTTACGTGGTTACATAGTACAACACCTGATGTAGAAGATAAATGACAGACGAAATTCAAAGGAAGCAATAAAAACAGAATGTAAGGCATTCCTTTTTTTCAACAAACTGCTTAATGAAATTACTCAGACTCTGCGGGTATATTCTTCTATTCGTTTATTTCGTTGTAAACACAAGCTATGAAAGATGCTCGCAAAAGAAATTTAGACACGCTCTTCTCTAACAACAGCTTGATTTGAATTAGGTATGACGAATCTATTCCCTCTTATTTTTCCATCTTCGATTTCCCTTTTTGCATTCCCTATGTAAAGTCTCCATAACTTTGCTTGTGGAAGAAAAATTTCAGGTGTTTAAAAAAATGATAATTACATGAATGGAATCCAGCGGTGATATATTCAATATACTAATTCACAAAGCTGTCCTTTAGTAACATTTTACATACAAACTAACATCTGCATTTGTACCTACAGAGCATAACAGGAGATATCATAATTAAATTAGCACACGCCCTTAATCGGTCTCCTAAAGATAATATCTCTTCCACCATTACAAAAACAAACAAAAAAAGGTTTTTAGAAATAGATTGCCATTTTTCTGTCATGTTCATTGCGAATTTGCCGCAGATGAGATGAAGCAGAATAACGGAATGAAATTAGGGCTCGACACGTTCAGGAAATTCGACGGAAATTCGCGCGGTGACATATCCCTCATGCGCAGATGAAGAAGAAAGAAAGAAAGAAGAAAAAAAGGCAGAAAATAAAAGACGAAGAAGATACCGAATGCACAAGCATTTTGTTCCGAAAGTGTTGCATGCCTTTGTGAATAAGCTCAGTGTTGCGTGATGCCCAGTCAAATGTCTCGTTTTTCACGTATGAGTACGACCAAAGAAATTAGGTGGAGACCCGTATAGCTTTTCATTGAAATGTTTTTTATTGTTGTTGTTATCTTTGTTCAGACGCTAGAGTCGCAAAAGAGAAGTTTATGCTACGAGCATTTATGCTACCAGCCAAGTTTGTCGGCACAGTCGTGAATAAACAAGAAAGGATATTGGTTAAGAAAAAGAAGAAAATCTCAAAGGGTTTGGGCGAACCAGAATGCTGATTGGGTTTTTCCTCACGCATGCTGTGTCCGGAAATACCTCCTTGTGTGGGCGCAAGACAGTTCTCTCTTTTTTTTGGGGGGGGGGGATGGGTTAGGGTGGGAGGATAGGAGTTTGCCACAAAGACTCTTAAGCTATTCTCAAATCACCTTTTTACCATTAAGTGGTGAAGATGATAACGGGGTATCTGGGACTCATTTTACGTGCCAAGAATGAGCTGTTATTTTGAGTAGTGATGTGTACTGTTAATCTTTTTAAGCCATCCAAGGAGTGGCTCAACGCTCATTTCATGGAGAGCCACTGAGGAGGGAGTATGAATGTCTGCTGAATACAAAAAATTTCCCCGTTGTCAATGAAGACTTATTACACGCATTAAATCTTGTGCAGAGTTTATAGATTTTTGAGTCACATTACTCATTAAAGAGTCGGTGTTCACACACACGCCCCCACACACGCATACACACACCCGCGCACACACAGAGACACATACACAGACACACATTCAAAATTTTTCTATTGTTACACATAAACATAGAAACAAACAATGTTTATCCCATTTTCATTGCTCATTTTTCTACTTATAAATTAGTTCAACAACGGGATACATTTGCTGACGTATGGACCGAAAACATGATTCTTATTACAATGTTTATCTCTTTGCGTAGAAATTGGTTGGAGAGTTAGCTAATTTCATGCCGGGTGATGTTCGTTATTCCGAAGGTTCGTTGTTCCGAAACACACAAATTCCGTACTCTTGAATGTTCATTAAACGTTATCCGAAAATAAAGAAAGGCTCGTTAGTTTGAGCATAGGTGGAATTATTTCAACCGTTCATTATTCCGACTGTTCGTAATTCCGAAAATGAAATAAGGTTCGTTATTCTGAAGATTCGTTTATCCGAAAAAGAAATAGAATTCATTATCTAGAAAGTTCGTTAGTCCGGAAATGAAACAAGCTCCGTTCAACCGGAAATAAAAAGAAGATGCCTACTAACGAATCTTCGGAATTACGAACTTAATTTCACTTTCGGATTGACGAACCTTCGGAATAACAACTGCAACCCATGCAACCATTGCCTATATACTGCTCTGAAATAGTCGTTGCGATTGATTTTGGTGAAAAAGTGGAAAACTATTATACGTTCGTATCTTTCTTCTCTTATATCTACCTTCCATTCTGATTATGATCTATACGTTTATTTTCTCCGTCGTCTAATTGTACTCTTCTCTTTCAAATCATGGTGTGAAGTCGCACTTTAACCCTTGATTTGTGTGGTTATGTGTCTGTACGACTTGCTGGACGTGCTTGATGTAATTGTGGTTGTTTTATCGACAGTGATAGATGCCTGCGAGGTTCGACGCAACAGGATATTGCGCAAGCCGATCAAAAGGATGTATGCGCAAAGCATCATTAATTGGTCTATATGCTTTGCGGAGGAAGATGGGAATGCTTTCCGAAAGTTCGTTATTCCGAAGGTTCGTTATTTCGAAGGTTCATTATTCCGAAGGTTTGTTATTACGAAGGTTCGTTATTTTCGAAGGTTCGTTAATCCGAAAATGGAAAGTAAGGTTCATTTCTCTGAAGGTTTGTTAATCTGAAGATGAAATAAGGTTCGTAATCCCAAAGTTTCGTAAGTACGCACTCTTTCTTCTTTTTTTTCCTTTTTTTTTCATTTTCGGAATAACGGACCTTAGTTGATTATCGGATTAAGGAACATGTACGTATCATTCGAATTAACGAACATTTGGAAAACGAACCTTACTTCAGTTTTGGATTAACGAACTTTCGAAATATCGAACATCACCTGGAGCAGTCAGTATTCGATGGTCCTCTTGACCAATGGACAACAAAGAAGATTCGCTCCTTTGTTTTTTCTTTGTTGTACGGACATCTGCTGTCCATCCGATGGGACTTTGAGACCTATGGCTGTCCGGAGGCTTGGATGACCCGGATTTCTAAGCGCATTGGTGGGTTGGTGCCTATCTCCGATTCTCGTTGATACCCCCATGTTGGCACCACTGGGGACGTGTGTGTGGGTGGTGCGTGTATGGGTGTTTGTATGTGTGTGTGTGTGTGTGTGTGTGTGTGTGTGTGTGTGTGTGTGTGTGTGTGTGTGTGTATGTATGTGTCTGTTTGATGGTGTGTACGTTGCGTGTTTTGTATTTGAGTGTATTTGTGTGTAATGGGGAGCATGGTGATTTGAGGTGACAAAAAGTAGGGCTAGAACTTGCTATCATCGCGTTGTCATTATCTTTTGGGAAATTCGTCGAATGGACGTAATAATGGGATTGCCCGAGGCAAGGAAGTCTCCTGATACAATTATGCGTAATTACCTTCGTATAAGCTTTGCAGGATCCTTCTACTTCCCACCTCTCCCCTCCCAGTAAAGTCTTCGGTCGTATAGTTTAAGAGACGTGGTTGAATAACGATTAGTGTGAGTGCGTGAGTGTGAGCGTGCTGGCTTGTGTTGTTGTTTGTTTGCTTTTTTTTTGGGGGGGGGGGGAGTAAAAAACCTCCAAACAAACCTAAACCTTCTCATCTCTCTCAGGAAAATGCATTATTCGAATTTAGTCCGATGATTCCTGCATTATCTTTTCTGGCACTTAAATTCTGTTCAGCAATTTTGCTGGACAAACACGCTATTTCTACAACTTCTTTATGATATTAGGAGCGCCACATCTAAAGATAGGATCCTCTCCTACAAAATATAATGCACCATGCAAAAGAATTAACGATATCGATGTATTACGGATTATGTTGTTTAGGATAAAATGAATATTTACTTTGATTTTTACTTTCATGAAAATATTCATGAAAATAAAGAAGTGAAAACAAAATGCATACAATTATTTTGTTTTAATCTCCGTAGAATTGACAGCACGTTAGAAATGAAATAGGTACAGGGTTTTGATTTATATGTTCACATACTCACTGTATATTCAGCTTAAGTTCACTTAAGAGTATCGTACACTCCAAAATTAACGACTGTTTTTCATACTTTAAATTTCAAAAGATTACAAAAAGGTTTGTTAAAGGTCTAAGGCAAAATCAATGTGCGTTGATTTGTAAATATTTAGATCTTCTGTTCTTTCCTTCATACTGAAATAAATCTGCAAGATGTTATTTTCTTCTGAATATTTCTTGTGTCTGAATCGAGAGTGTAATTATCGTAACTGAAGATTATTCAGCTGCTATTTTAGAGTCAAATGATTATAGAGTGTTCAGGAATTGTTTCACACTTCCACATTCGCCCCCCCCCTACAAAAAATATCAAAACCATCATTCTAATCGCCAGAATATTTTATTTATTCGAGATAATTATTCTTTACTATTCACGAGTTTCAAGAACGACACCCTAACCCTCGTCAGATCAGATGAAGCCATGGGAGTCGCTGAACCTTCAACCCTTAGACTGGTTCACCTCTGTCAAGGTTTAGTGTGTCACGTATGATATTTCGCAAGTTTGCCAGCTATAAGAGACTTGAATACTAGTACGTGAGGAAGTTGCTTGCATGATTTGCCACTCTTTCTTATGAAAGAATGGCTTAAGTTAGATGCTTGTTATTTTAGGTTAGCTTTGTTGTCAATTCATTTTTGTTGATCTGCATTTCTTTTTTCCTCGAAAAAACATGAACACCAATAGAAAAAAAAGCAATCAGTACCTCAACTCATGATTTATACCTTCGTTAGTATCATTCTAAGATGTACGTCATACACTATTTTGGCAAATTCACTCCACCAGAGAGAAGACGACATGCTGGAGACCGCCATCACAAGCAAATTTTAATTGAGATTGTGGCCTCGAAGCAGGCGAAATCATGCCCAGAAGTCTCATCAAGAATCTAAAAGTGTTTCATCTTCGTTTTCTAGACAATGACCATCTGATGTGAGCATTTCATGCATGCCAAATGAGGTCCTCCCAGCACACGTAAGAACTTTCTCTTCAATTCGAAGATTGAAAGTTGTAGACGCGGCTGTAGGCAGGCACATTATTGCTATCATGGACTGCACCCTCCGCCTCTCCTCCCGTTATAGAATATTATGTCAAGTACTTATGACATTTAAAGTTCTACTGATGGCTTGCAAAAGTATTGAGCGTCTAGTGTTTCAATTAACGTGATGGGGTACCATGTCTGATAAAAGCTGTACTTGTGTAATGTGGATAATGAGTCCTCATCACTGCAGAACAGATAAGTAATATGTGTAGAAACCAAACAGAACGGGTATTAAACAAGTTGTATACACACATATTTTTTAGTTCATGTGCTTTCATACCGTATAAACGTTGATATCCGCAAGCTAAAATTACAAACGCTTCTAATTTCTTTGAAATTACAATGAAGATTCATGCTAGATGCCAAAGTTTCGCATTTCATTTGTCTTATCCTTCCAATTTTTATTACATTCATAATGATTTTTTTTTGGGTATATATCTTGAAAAGAAAGTGAACAAAAGTGACGGAACAAAAACCTCAACTGATCTCGGCTGTGCTAAACATGGTATGAATATTCATAATGGAATGCTTGCGTGGAGTTGTTACGTCGACCGATGAAAATTTGTCAATCAGTTGCAATGATACGAATAGTCTTGTTTACCCAGGATTCCTTGGGAAATGATGCTTATAAAAATATCAGTAGAGGGATCTACAACACATTGACGACATGCATGGCTTATGAGTGACACTATTTTTTGTCAACTGTCGAGTTTTGGTGAAACACCACATAGCAGGCTCAAAGTAGTGTTATGCGACAATGTTGTTATTGTCGCCAGTTCATGAGAATGATGTCATCAGTGTTCACGAACGGGTTTGAATCGCAAGCGTGGTTTCAAACCCATTACTCGAAACCTGTGAAGGAATTGACCGTTGAGTGCACATGTGTGGTGAATAGATAGGGGGGGGGGGGGAATGCGACGCACACTGCGAAGTACGCATATAATATTATTCTAGGACTTTCGGTCTGCAAACGTTAAGAGAAGGGGAAGTGTGGGCATTTAAGACTCACAACAACTTGAAAGGGGGGGGGGGGTAGTAGGAACGGATGTAACACATGCAGGGCTCGCAGACGACCTCAACACATGAGCAACAGAGATTATACTGCAGCGAAGAAGTGATCATGTGTATGGATCACAACACGTATCGAATTCAGATCGGGGAATTGCATTGGATACCGCATGACATGGGCCCCTGAATCGACGACCGGCAGTCTTTTTTCCCTCTCTCTCTCTCTCTTTAAATGTGCATGCTCATGTGAAGTTTCTGCCTGTCATCCATATTCAAGGAGCACAAACCAGCACTCGTGCCACAACATCACATATGGTTGCATCTTCAGGTTTAAGAGGTGTGTGTGTGTGGGGGGGGGGGGGAGGGGGGAGGGGGGAGGGGGGAGGGGAGATAAAGATTAATTTCTAGCATAGCAGGTGTGACTGGGCTTTGTCAAAAGAAGTGCGGTATACAATGTCTTTTGAGTCGGGGATACCATTGTAGGCGTAGAGCGGCCGGCGTTTCTTCCTTTATTATCTCGACGGCTGTCAGCGGGTAGTGTTTCGGAAAGTCGTGGTGGTGTGAATAGATCCTCTCTCAGATGTAAAAGTGATCAAAATATGAGACAATAACCCGTGAATTTGACATATTATATTCCTTCCTCATCTACCGCTACCTTTTTTCTCCCTTCCTTACTTCTTTCCTCTCTTTTCCTATCTCTGCAAAATACAACCATTGAGCGAAACGAAACAGAGCAACCAAAGAAAAAGACTTAAGAAAGATCGAAGTCGAATTGAATAGGACCACTGAAAATATCTTGTCTTATTTGGTCACTTTTTTCTTCTACGTCTAGGGGCAATGTTGATATAACAAGTTATAAGTTATCATAGTGTTTCCTACGTCACGTACAGCCTAAAAGGGAAACGTGGCTCATGGATAATTGTTTTGAAAACCTTCCTTACATCAATTAGGTTTCGGCAACAAAAGCTAGTTCGCTTTGATCTCGCAGTTGACTGCAGTTTATTAAAACCTGCGTCTTGAAACTTTCTTTTCCGTGGTGAATGTCTCAGCGCTGTAGATGTGATCAAACCTTAATCGTATATTACGTAACCGGGACTGAGACGATTAGGAGAGATGTGTCTAGCCGTAGTAATCTTATCATCTGATTCAACAATATTCAAAATTTTACTTTGATTACTGTCCATGGTCTCTTTATACAGACGGTATGCAAGAACGTCACTATCCATTTGTTATGATTTCATTGCTTCCTAAGGACACATTAGGTAGATTAAGCAGTGCATTGATATCCAAGCCCAATTATAAGACAAGCAGCATTTGCGATTTGGCGTTGGCTGGTAATTGCATGTCCAGGTCCTTCTAGTTGAAATGAATTGATAACAGAGCAATTTGAAATCATTATTTTTTTTTGCCTGATCTCACTGGTTTCTCAGAGATCCTTGAGCGATACACTGTGTGTGTGTGTGTGTGTGTGTGTGTGTGTGCGTGTGTGTGTGTGTGTGTGTGTGTGTGCACAATGATACGTCGCTTGAGTTGGACTGTGGGGGCATTATCCACTTTCTTGCACAATCGTTATCGACACGCGAGGGACTAAGTGTTGATGTAAGCCTAACGCAAAGCAACAACAACAAAAACAAAAACAAGAGAATGCCAAGCCGGCGTTGCTGAACTATTGGAACCACTTTTGGGTCACTGTTCCTGTTGTTTCGTAATGCGTCGGACAGGGTTATGTTTTAGACCCGTGTTTGCTATGAATGGGAACGTCGAGCATGTATTAAGCTGTGAAGTGATCTGGAGATTGAAAAAAAATCGTATTCCGTTTTAAACCGAATGAGGAGTCGCGAGAAACAATGAAGCCTCCACTTCTATATTCATCACCTTCCGCTTATAGAAAAAAAGAATACAATGTAATTCAAATGTTCCTATCTCTGACTCACGGTAGAGCAGATCAAGATTATTTTACCGGTTACCTGAGAAATACACGCAGTTCTAGTTAAAAAAAAGAAGAAAATCCTGAAGGATCTGGGCCCCGTTGCCTAAAAGTTACCATTGTGGTAACTTTGCCATTCAGTGGTAACTACCATGGTAACAATACTCAACAGCCAATCAAAATCAAGAATTTCATGGAAGTTACTATTGGATGGCAAAGTTACAATAATAGTAACTTTTATGCAACGGGCCCCTGGAGTCTATAGCAAAGGGATTTTTTCTTCTCTTTATTTCTCGTCCATACCTGGTGAGTACATTATTGGACAAGATGTTCTCCGACCACGCCTCTCCCGGCCCAAGAGCCAAAGGAAGAGCCATTGGAACCTGGTAATGCCTACAGGGTTATCAAAGTGTCAGGTCCCTTTAAAGCAGATCCATTCAAACACTAAAGTTGGCAGATGAAACCATTATCATCATTATCAATATTATCTATGTATCTCAAGAGGTATTATACACAAGTAATTAGCTGATGATCCTTCACGTCTTAACAAACACATACAAGAACCCAAACAAGCCAAGAAACTACTCGTAACATATACAAACAGCTTGGGAAATGCTTTAAAAAACGTAAGCGCTTCAAAATTTCTCCCAGTAGTTCATTTTGCAATTGAATTCCTATGCCTTTCAACATTATTGCAAAATTTGTAAGCATCCTATAGAGCAATAACGAATAAGAAAGGAAGAGTCAACATTCAACATTAGCTAAACGAATTGCCGCCAGGCAAACATGCAACCCATTGCACGTTTTTCATATATAGTAGCTTGAACAAAAAAATGCAATGTAGATTTGAACGAACGTGCAACTCGTACGGAAATCGTCTGACGGTGGGTGGGGGGGGGGGGTGGAGGATGGAGGGAGGCTGAAGGAGGCATTTGGGATGAGATCGCACCAACACAGGGGAGAGTAGTGCATGGGAAGAGTAACTGCATCAAACTTGGCTTTTCCATCACACCCCTGGAAGTGGATTGATGCCTGGATTGAGTTTGGCATTCCTGTTTTTTAGACGCTGGAAGAATCTCTCTCCACCCCCGAGGGAATTGTCACCTTCAATGCCAAAGCCTTGAAACAAAATCAGAATAAAAGCGAGAAAAGGAGGCATGCAGGGCAGTAGAGATTGAGAGAGAGAAAAGAGTTGGAGAGGACAAGACAGAGATACACTACAAACGAAGGTATGAGTAAGTATTTATATATGTTTGTGTGTGTGTGTATGTGTATGTGTGTGTGTGTGTGTGTGTGTGTGTGAGAGAGAGAGAGAGAGAGAGAGAGAGATAGAGAGAGAGAAAGGGGAGGGGATAGAATATGATAAGTGTTTAACTAGTGCTATAGTTGACCGCAAGAGTTGTACTCACAACTTGACACACATAAGATATTAAAGATAGACCCCAACAAGTTGCGCAATCAAAATGTAAAGATAAGGTATATGCCCAACATTCAATAGACTCTTTCAATTACATATGTGATAAAGTGGCACTCTAAGGAACGAATCAAAACACCAGTTATGATAACTGAGATCATTCTATAACACTTTACTTTCATTATGCTCCATCTCATACAAGGAACAAAAAAAAAAAGATATGGGAAAGGGAGAAAGACAAACAAACAGACAGACAAACCGAAAGAGAAGGACAGAGGAAGAGGAGAGATATTTTTAAAGGGTAAGGCTCTAGAAACCTTCTTGTTGAGTGGTGGGTAGCACATCAAGCAAAATGTTCAGGTTTGTCATCCCAAAATCCTCGAGGGAAACAAGCATCGAATGATAAGGACTTCCACTCTTAAATTCACTCTTGTACGTCAACCATCATCGTGCAATAATTTCCAACAGAAATTTGTGGAGTGTCAACAAAGGAGCCTTCTTCCACGGGTTATAAGGTACTCAATTTCCCTGATTCTTAAACATGGTAAACTAGGTGTGCTGATGGGTGCACGTCACGAGACCGACACTCACGAGTCATACAGCCCACGAGTCATATAGCTCACGAGTCATACAGTCCATGAGTTATACAGCTCACGAGTCATACAGCCCATGAGTTCGACACTAAGCTAACAAGGCCCACGAGACCGACACATTAAGCCCCGTGCTATATCTGTCGAACTCGTGGGCTGTTTTCACCTCGTGTCGAACTCATGGGCTTTATTTGCCTAATGTCGAACTCATGGGCTGTATGACTCGTGGACCTGTTATCAATGTCGAATTCGTGGGCTGTATGACTCGTGGGTGTCGGTCTTGTGGGATGGCCCCGGTGCTGTGTCACCCCATGGCTACGTAGACCCGGTCACTCGTCCCAAAGAAGTGACAAAACCTGTTTGACTCTTCCCAACAAAATGATGCTTTATGATCACGCCGTCGCTTCAGCTCATTAGCTCTTGCGTGCGAGCTGGAGATTTGAGAAGCTCTGAATATAATAGCCTTGGTGGCGCTTGATCAAGGTTGCAAATCTTCCCAGGAAATGCGAGAAGTAACAAGAGAGGGCTGTAATTTAAGCGTGTGTGTGTGTGTGTGTGTGTGTGTGTGTGTGTTTGAGGGTGTCTGTGTGTGGGAGAGAGAGAGCGAGTTTCATACCTACAAAACAACTCTCCTGTAAACGTGTTTATAGAAACAAATTTTAGGTTCTGCGAATTATTTACGTAAGTCTAATTGTACCAAGACTAGAAACGAGTTACTCTCAGATACATTCGTTCAAGCCACTTTAGGCCGATCGACTTTTACTCGATATCGGTTGCGTGTATGCAGTACAAAAACGGTTGGTATGATATTGGAACTTTAAAGCGGAGGCAACTTGTACAAACTCGCCCAGCGCCTTGTATACGTCCAAGATCCAAGAGGACTGCTTGCACCAACTTGCCAAAGTGCCTGGTAGGAAAGGAGGAAGGGCGGGTAAGGTGAGAGAGAGTGAAAGATGAGAGGATAATACATGTACCTTATGTAACATTTCGTATCTGGCGCGCTCTTAAACTTCCGTAGCTTGACCCCTGAAACACGACTGAGGTGATAGACCGCAACATTACTCTGTATTCATTTCCGCGGAGGTGACTGCATAATGCTCACATTCATGTACGAACTCTAGCATGATCTGTGTTTGATTTGACGGTCCATGTGGAGATCTCGCTGTGCAATTGGAATGTTGGAAAGAATGACGTAGCATCTTCCATGAGCTTACCAATAATGGTTTTAGAGGAGAGTCGATTTAAAACCTTTGTTCTGCGTTTAATTCAAAACATTGCGAGGAAAATGAGTTTCAGAAACATGACAACAAACGGTTTTTATGCTTTTGTTGTTGCTGTTGTCTGTTGTGTTGTTGGTGTTGTTGTTGTTTGTGTTGTTGTTGTTGTTCTGTGAACCCTCCGAGACAAGCGAAGAGGCTTGATTGAGGAACATGTGGAGCAGATGATGGGAAAAGTTGGAAGAGAATTGAGAGAGAACGGTGCAGACGATACTGTGAAGGGAACTAGGTTGGAATGAGCACACGTCTTGATTGATCCCGATAAAGCACAGATTTATGAGAAACATAGCTCGGCGACAGTCATCGCATTTCCTTGCAAATTAACCACAGGCCACGGAAATGTTATCCCCTCAGCGCCCCCGGGGGATTAGGCTTGTATCTCCCCCCTGACAGTATATACCCCAACTTGAATAATGCTGGAAGACGGAATAGAATAGAATGAATTTCACAAAATCCGTCGCGCTGTTGTTGCAACTGAACTGCCAACGATAATGCACTGCGTACAATCCCTCCTCCTTCGAGAAATTGATGTAATGCAAGGTACTTCAGATCACCAGCTATTGTATACACTTTTATGCCCAAATATGTGTATGGTTACTAATATAATGATCCTCACAAATTTTTATATGAGAACACCAGTCTCTTATTAAAGTGGGGTTTCTTCATGAAAAACATGAACATTTGCTACAAAAACGCTCACACGCTTACATAGGCATGTTCGCAGGAGTGTGTGTGTGTGTTTGTGTGTGTGTGTGTATGTGTGTGGCAGCAGAGTTGAATACGTGATTACATAATATCTTATGAATAAAAAGCTACTACTTTTGTGTCATCTTATTCCATGGAATCGAAGAAGTTTCTAAGTTGCGTGCAACGGCGCGTAACCGACCTCACCGTTCGTCTTTTTCCTCGTTATCATACTATTCATGTTCCCCGATTGCGAATGTAACAAAACTAAAAGGAAAACGAAGGAATAAAAAGATAAAGAAAAACAGAACGAACAGAAAGAGAGAGGAGAAAAATGACCGATGCACTTATGGGAAGGTGATAGATCACATACCCCTTTTCTGGAAATAGTCTTGCGATTTTTCCATCTTCTGCGTGCATGTTGCGATGGATATTGTGAGGGTGGGACGAAAGAGAAACACACACACACACACACACACACACACACACACACCCACACACACACACACACGCACACAAGCGGAGTGATCGATGCTTTGGCAAATATTGGTCCGGCGGCAAACTGCATCCTTTCCAACTTCTTTAACCTTCGATTTGAAGAGCGGAGAGGGAGAGGAAAATGAGCTGTGGGGTACAGGAAGGGGGAACCAGCAACATTATTTTTGAAATGTCCGTTCTTGAGAAAGTATCTCAACAAATTTATATTGTGAGGACACAGTTTGAAAGGAAAAGTTATCATCGATCACGTCTCGTTAGTTTGTTGGATTTTTATTTCTTATTTGAAATCTACTTTGTTATCTTGTTTAAGTGTGGTTAAACGTGAACAAACAATTTAACTTCATGAAGAGCAATCAAAGCATGTGCAAACGTGAACCAAAAAGTAAGTTCACAAGAGTGACATTAGTCAAAGAGAGAGAGAGAGAGAGAGAGACAGGAAATATTAACTTGTTTAGCACCAAAGTTATCAAAGCATGAGTTACGGAGTGAAACAAAAAATACATAATATGCTGCGGCCAGAATATCTGATCTGAATAGAAAGATATCTTAAAATGAATCTGTGTTTTCCGAAGGGAAGAAACTACAGATAAGTAAACAACGCGCCTTTCAACAAAATTTGCAAAAGAAAGTAAGAAAGAATTAAAAAACCCTCAAACACTTAGCGTATATACTTGAAGACACAAAGACACTTTGCATGACAACATTACGTAAATTTGCCAGCGATTTTCCCGATCTTTAACATACATATTATGATATATACATACATCAAAACCTATATGTTTAAATATCTTGTTTTTCTTCAAATCAAACTTTCCGCGATTCCCTGACCGCTTTAAACCACTTCTCTGGAACACCTTTAAAATAAAGACAATACAATCACTGATACTTGTCTGAACCTAACAATGAAAAAAAAAAGGATAAGAATAATGAGAAAACAGAAACAAATGTATAGAAATAAAAAAAAAATCGTGTCCGTTGCATAATCAAGGTAGTCCTAAAACGTTGACCCCTGTAACTATTATTCGTGTCAAGAGCTTTTAGTCTGCACAATTATATTCGGCATGGTGTTTTCAGCATATTAAATCAGGGACTGGACCATAAATTCAAAGATTGTATTGATCTTGCCTGTTTATATTCGGAAACAACACCTGCTGTCTTCTTTGGAAAGTATTATTCACTTCTAAAACAACTTGGAGCTCTTAGGTACGACCAGTGGAAAGAAAACAAAAACACCCACAAACCTTCCAGTGATTTTTGACACGCTTATCCGAAGCCATCAATAAACTTTATTCGTTGATAATGGGAACACAGTTTTAAGCCGTAAATGCATCCGAATTATCATGTGATGCTTATAGCACGGATTAGGATTTTCCATTGGAATTGCGATTTTGCAAGCATGACATCATTAACTTTTACGAGGTGCACGGGACGCCTCTGGAAAAACTTAAATTTCTGACAAATGCTGTTTACCAATGATTGTCAATTACTCTGGTTAGGCTCCTTGTTTAAAGTGATACCCACGCAAAAACACAGCGGCTGAAAAAAAGAAAAGGCCCCGCCCCCAAAGGATAACTAAAGATGAGGTGCTTACAATATTCTAAGCAATTTGGATGTTCGCATTCGGTTAAATTATCGTTTCCTGTCTACAAATGGCACCTCACGTGAAAAGAAAAATGGTACCGCTGTTGTTCCAAACAAGAAATGGGCAAATTCTGTATAAGACAATCATTTTTTTTTTTTTATAGCTATAGAAGGTTTAACGCGTGTGCTTTGATGAAATGTGGGGCAAAAGACATGGAGCTGCTCCAAGCACGACAACAATCTTCGATAGGATTTAGGACGGAAGATGATGAAAGGAAAATGACTGAATATGACTGCAATGTAAACCATTACAGGTATTATTTGAGCCAATGTGAAGTTGTTGGGGGGGGGGGGGAGGGCTATAAAGAATGGTGAAAACACAAGCGGAGAAACGAAAAGAAGCATTTTCTTCTTTATCGTTTTTTTTTTTCAAGTACTGTAAAGGGAATGCGAATGATCCATATGCTCTATATTTTCTTCCCTCGATTCTCTTTTCTCCTTATCTTGCTTTCATTGCAAGAAGAGAGAGAGAGAGAGAGAGAGAGAGAGAGAGAGAGAGAAAGAAAGAAAGAGAGAGAGAGAGAGAGAGAGCGGACTGTTGATGACTATTATTATTAAACTAGCGACTAATTCTAAGGTGTAAATTGCTTAAATGTTGTGGCGTCAAGCCGTAGCCGCTAATCACAAAAATAACAGTAGAATCATCGAGAAACGAAAGTAAATCAAACCAACCAATGACTACAGCTGGTAGATAAGATATGATGGGGTTTAAAGGAGCAATGACATATAAATACATAATATATCATAATGTATATAACCCTATTCTGGACGGCTTAAATGAGGCCGGGACTTAAAGTCAAGCTCGCTTCATCATCCTTGTTCGATGTTTACAGACAAGAAGATAACTCAAATGAGTTGAGGTAAACCTTCACGAAATCGGGCATTATGCGAAGGCAAGGCTATGCTATACGTGAGCTATCTTCGTTTGTAACGTTAAACGCATACTCAGTACATCAATCATTCACAGGCCTCTTCGGCGCATTCGATTAGCGATAGTGCAGATAATGTGAACGCAGTAAGAACTCCGCTCTAGATTTCGTCTTTCCCTTCAAAGTTGTCGTGCGTAGCTTTGATGATTCATGACAGTTCACACACACACACACCAACAAACACACGCACGCACACACACAGACACACACATAGAAAGAAATTATCCGCTTCTTAGAACCTAAAATACAGTATGTAACAAAACATGACCACATCATCAAATGGTGCATTATCTAAAAAGCGGCCGCTGTTATTACTATTCAAGCAACGTTACTTTCAAGGGTCCAGTTTAATCCAGACACGCTTAGATGCACTCTACTGCTAATAGGAACAGCTTAATATTATACCCAGGGGTGTTTTGACGATGTCTGGTCGCTGTTGCGGTGTAATTGCACTCTTTGTTGATACTATTCTCTTTTTATTCTTTGTGAAGTGCTAGTAGGATATAGGACGGACCTCAAGTTGAAAGTGAATAAGTTGTATTTTTTTATCGTATAGACACGACGTCACGTTACCGCATCAATTTTTGTTGTATTATCTATTTCCTTGCCTAATCCTAGCGCAAAAAGAGGAACAACGAGAGAATAAACTGATTATTGCATCATTTCATGACAATGATTTGTGTGATGATTTATTACATGAAAAGGAGGTGAAAAATGTAATGGATTATTCTATAACATGGCTGATACATACAGGTGTTACCTTAAGACATACTTTACCCTAATCAGTATAAACACTTTCTTTGTACCATGAAAATTCCACTTACATTTCGCTTCATTTCAATTTTATTTCCAAAGTCTCATTAAAATGCAAAGAAGAAAAGTAAGGACATAACATTGAATTGGATTACAATATACCAAAAAAAAAGAAAAGAAAAGAGATAGGTGATAATATACTATACTGTATATATGTATATATTATATATATCGATATATCGATTATATATATATATATATATATATATATATATATATATATATTATAGAGAGAAAAAAAAATCACATTCTAAGAGAGAATGTGAAGGAGCTGGAAGAGCCCATAGGCGTTTCTACGGCTGGGCTCCCATTTTGGGTCTTATTTTACATTTTGAACTAAAGTTAAGAAGGGACATTAGGAAAAAGCAAAAACAACAACAACAAAACCAATTACAACAAACAGCAATAAACAAAACAAAACAAAAACAGGTAAACTATGGTGGGCAGATGAAGGATACCGCTAGAAAAGAAATACCTTTTCGGTTAAATTTCCGCGGATGCTATACTTATTCCCTTGTTGCCTTCCCACAGTTTTCATGTTTATGCGAGCATGTTGCAGTCCGGAAAATAACCAACGTCTCGCGTCTCAACGGCTTGATTTGAAACGCAAGTAATCATCAGATAATGGGGTCACACATAATCCTGTGTCCTGTCTCTTGCTGCAAGTCATTTGTGGTGTTGTGTTACCACCAACACGGTTGCGACTAATTTCAGTCCTGCTATCCAGTCGATCATTTCAAGTGATGGAGGATTTATTACAAGACATTATCGATAAGAATGCGCTACCTTATCTACTGCCGTATGCATCTCCATCTACATGTTCTATGTCCACCTACTTTTCCTCACTTATACCTACTACCTCTCCCTCTCTCTCCCTCTCTTTCTCTCTCTCTCTCTCTCTCTCTGTCTGTTTTCTTTTCCAAGTCTCTTGTTAAGGCTATTTTTTGTTCTTTTTAAAGGGTGGTGCTTTTAGTGTGTGCGTGTGTCTGCTGCAGCGGTGTGACTGAAATGATGTTTTCTGAGTTAAACCATGTTCGAGTGCATTTTTTGTGTCCTGTCGGTAAATATTACCCATATGCAAGCACGAATCGTCTCTCCCTCTCCCCCCTCCCTCTCTCTCTCTTCTCTCCTTCATACGTTTCACGCTACTTCTTTTAGCTTGTGAGTACTCAAGCAAACGGGAGGAACGAAAATTGTAAGAGGATCGCGATTGAGGCGTGCTAAAAAGGTGCCTTCTATGTCATGAAATCATCAGTAGCAGGCCATTCTGTGTGTTTGTCGACCAAATAATCCGCTAGAACGCGACATTCCCTCTCTTTTTTTTCCTTAGGAAGTGGAATAAGAAAAAGAAAAAGAAGCCCCGAGCGTGTGTGTGCCCGTATATGCCCTTTGTTATTTTACTCATTTTCTTTTCTAAATTAATTTTATTAAATTACCCACATCTCTACAAGCTTGTCTTTAACGTGGGCCTCCCTTTTCCAAAGACAAAATGATTTTGATCAAATCATACTTACACATTTCTATGTATGAATATATGGTATCATACTTTTGAATTCAATTTCAATTTCAATTTATATAATTTCATACTTCTTATAAATACATCAATATTACATAAAAAATAATAGCACAAGCGTTGTACCTTTTCAATAATGTACAAAACAAACAAAAACAATATGCATACATACATGAATCCGCCTGTTATCATACAGAGTAATAATAATGATAACTGGTCGAAATCGAAATCGGGTTTAACAAAAAGAAGTATGACGGGACCTACATGAAAGCAAGCTTGTTTGGCTGTAAGCCCCGAATAATCAGTGTTTGTGAAAGAGAAACGGAGAACGGATAGAAGTTAAGACCAAGTGATTTCATTATATAATTACAATAATTAAGATTTTAAAAATTCCACCCAAATGACATTTGAAATATCGCCGACGCCAATGCAAACTTTACTACGTTGCTGTCGTCGTAAGATGTAAACTTACTAACGTAGGACACTGACTGCTGTCTGCAACGTGAATAAAAAGTATAACGCTGCCTACTTTCAACTCAGTATCAGTGATCTCACCTTGAGGTAATGCAACGATTCCATTGAAATGCTGTCCTTCCAGGAATCCTATTGAGCCACTTCCCGCTATGATTGGAGAAATGGGGGGGGGGGGGATGGTAAAGGGGGAATGTCAGTAACTGTAGAGTGGTTTTGCTAACCTCCTTGTTGTCTTAAGAGGAGCACACAACGAACATCCTAACAAAGCAGGTTTTCTTTCTTTTGAAATGTCAAAGTTTATCCGCCTGCAAACGCAGAATCGAAAATATATAATAAGCGATACCACACTATCGTCATAAGATGTGAACTTACTAACGTAGGCCACTATTGGCTGCAATGTCATGTAATGTGTAAGACAGAATAACGCTGCCTACTTTCAGCTCAATATCCCAAGAAAGCTATTTTTCTCTTGAAATATCAAAGTTTATATCCCTGTTAACACAGATTCGGAAATCTATCTTGATTATAAACTATGCTACACTATCGTTATTAGATATGAACTTACTAACGTATGACACTACTGGCTGCAATCACATCGAATGTGTAAAACAGAATAACATTGCCTACGTTCAACTCAATTTCCCAAGAAAGCTATTTTAGTCTTTTGAAATGTCAGAGTTTGTACCCATGTTAACACAGATTCGGAAATCTATCATGGTTATAAACTGTACTACACTATTAACTTACTAACGTAGGACACTACTGGCTGCAATATCATCGAATGTGTAAAACAAAATAACTCTGCCTACTTTCAACTCAATATCCCAAGAAAGTTCTTTTTTTTTCTTTTTAAATGTCAAAGTTTATATGCCTGTTAACACAGATTGGGAATTGCGAAAGCGGTTTAGCGTCATCAAAAGAACTTATGGACCTGCACAGTAGCATTCTTTGCAATACATAGGCTTTATCACGCATACGCTGCAATAGTTATGAACACACATACACACAGACAACACACACATATATATATCACTCTTCAAAAGACTTTCTCATTTGACATTTACAAAGCGGGTCAAGGATGAATGGAGTATGATTATCTTGTGCCACTCTTCCCGTGAGCTAGAAACTCCCTAGATGTTTCCATGACAATTTCTTACCTCTCTCAGAATCTCTGATACAATGAACAAATTTACTACATTACAAAGTATCTCCTCGAGAGAGTATAGGCACATGCTATGCATCTCGATAGAAAATAGCTAATGTCCCGTGAAACTTGTGCCTTTGATAATCACGGAGTGAATAAGACGCTAAAGCTTCTATTATAGGACGACTTTATATCCAACACATCAAAGCTCATAGTTGGGTTTTCAGTCGATTTCAGTCAGTGAAGGGATATTTTCAGCAAGTTCGTATTCAGCAAATGTCAAAATCGTTTGGCTGGCAATAAACCATAATAGCAGAGAAAAAGAAAATCTGTTCAAACAGCATGATTCGACGCAAAACCCGAGATAGCCTTAGGTTGGAGGGGGGAGGGGGGGGGGGGGCAGGGAGAAAGAGAGAGAGAGAGAGAGGGAGCGCAAGAAGGAGATAGGGATAAACTGAAAATGTACGCCGCACACTAGTGACCAATTAAAGGGAAAACGTAGTTCTCTTGTGCCGGTATTTGCTGTAATGTATACAGTTCATTATGTGTGAAAGAACAGCATGATAACATGATAACCGATGGGTAATGACGAAAATGGGAAATATTAACCAAAAATGTTTGCCGGAAATACTCAGTCTCAGAGCTGACCCGAACATGGTTGCTAGGCAACGTTTTGCATTCGATTACATATTGTACATTGATTACAATATATTGGGCCATAGCGGTATTCATCACGCGCGAGAGTGAATTGTATGCTGCTATTTCTGCATGCGATTCAATACTACCGCTTGGACACGATTCAATCATCACCGCAATAGTACAGTTCTATAACACCCACTACTAAACGGGGGGGGGGGGGGGGGGGAGGAGCTTTCGAAAGAAAAGTCAGCATACAGACTTTTAACAAGTTAAAGAAAATCGAAAAAATACTATAAAAATAGCTCATTATCCCGCAGACAAGTTTCATGGTAGAGCTTTCCGATACAATATTGCAAGCAAATTTCAGTTGGGAAAAGATGAATTTTGTGCTCTTACGAGAATGCTACAACATACAAAATGTATAAGCTTATACACACAAATCAATGTGCAAAGATATAGCAGACTATATAGACCATGTTACTTCCCCCCCCCCCCCAAAAAAAAAGGAAGAAGAGTGGAAGAGAAGAGAAGAGAAGAGACGGGAGTGAGATATAAAAAAAGAAAGAAAGATAAAGTAGCTACGGTAAGGGGTTTAAAGGGTGGTGGGCGTGTAAAAACAGAGACGAAGAAGAGAAGTGGGAAATAATTAGTCTACAATATCAAACTCGGCCAAAGTTTCTTTACTTATTGGTATACACTACTACAGAGTTAACGAGATAGTAATTGGGTTTTCAGAGGCCAGAGCGCCGCGCTTTAAAGCTTCTATAGTTCATGCTCCTTTCTCTTTGCATGTAATTTTCGTTCGCCGAAGTAGTTAATCATGGACGCCGTTGGTATGGTAAAGTAACGATGATTTTATTAGCGTGACGGCCAAAGTGCATCAAATTGAGCCCATTTCACACACCAGCGGGTTCTCTCAATATTGTCCTATTTACCCAGGGGATAGTCTCTTTAGTATTTAGCGCGGCTCTTCCAAAGGAGCCCGCCGTTAACGGTACCTCGCCACTGCTAGGCTAGGCTACCAGGTACTCGTTTTAACACTTTGGTTGGGTCAAGGGGGATAAAGGGGGGGGGGGGGGGGAGAGGTGTAGCAAAGGTGTTGGCCGCGGAGTGTAGAAATCAGGCAGAAATTTGTCGGCATCAGTTCGGGGCGTCATCCAACGTATCTCTTGGACCACTCAAGTGTATAGATTACGATGACCTTCGCGACGATTGGTCAAAAGTATCAAATGAGAATACAAATGAAGAACAAAGAACTGTCATGTCAACAGCACAATGGTATCAACAACAGCAAGAAACACCAAACAAAGTCAAATTGACCAAGCAATAAGGATATGTTTGATAGAGTTATAGATCAAACATTATTTGGAGCCGCAATAAAGTTTGCCTAATATCAGTAGTAATGGCGTACCTATGAAGCTGGAGGTGTTGTCCCTGTTAATGGATGAAATATTGTTTGGAGCCGCAATGAAGATTGCTTAATATCCGTAGTAATGGCGTACCTGTAAAAGGCTGGCGGTGTTGTCCCTGTTAATAGCTATGACTTGACAATACACAAAAAGCTTTACAGCAATTATTTCTCTCTTTGCAAGCATCATTCTCCTTGTGACAGCCGCCCTGTATAAAGGGCAGACACATCGAGGCAGAGAGCTGTCCTCCCGGGGCGTCGTCCCGACTTTTGTTTTGCCTCTGCCCGTATTATTGCAGCGTGCAACAGGCTATGCGTCACGGCGTGGTGTCACGCTCTCAGCTTACAGCACATTCACCCTCAGGTCATAACATACTACTCCTTCGGTTTCTATTTACCTTCTCACTCCCACTCTCTTGCTCGCCCCTCTCTCTCTTCCTTCCTCCCACACATTGCTTTCTCTTCCCTTCTCTCTCTCTTCCCTCTCTTCCCTCTCCCCCCCCCCCCTCTCCCTCTCTCTCTCACACACACACACACACACACACACTTTCTGGCTACATATTCTTCTCTTCTCTATCTCTATTTACGTTTTCTCTCCTTCTATCTTTTCTTTTCTCGCTCTCTCATTTTTTTTCGTCTCAAACATCTATGTCATGTTCTCCTCAAACATCTATCTATATCTATTTCCTCTACCAAACCAAAATGTCTCAAGCGTCCGCAGGGAATGTTTGTTTCGTATAATTTCCATTCGGGGTCCAGGAGCGGTTCCCGCGAGCGACGGGGTTAAGACGTTTTGGAAGAGCTATCCCGAAGCGACGGAGCAAGACGCCGTGCTTATATTCCGTAATAGCGAAGTCCTCACTCCAACAGAATATTTCTGGAGATGAGGAGGAAATTTAATTGATTGACCAAGTCGACTGTTGAGATTTGCCCCAGGCGGTTTTTTGTTCGTACGGCGCGGGTCATCATCCACGTAGAAAATGCAACGATGCGGAAAGAAAAGGCTGAGGAAGAATGGGGGAAAAGAATCTCCGAGTGAGAATAATCGAATCACTGTTTCCATCGAACCCAATTAAAGTGGGATTTCCCTTCCCTCCATAAAAACCAAGCACGCATGCCATCCCCAGTCGTGTGCCAATGAACGTCTGTATCTTCTCACGTCGTGAAGTCTTGCCCATTGCCAAGGTTTGAAACTAAACTCTTCGATGTGCGTGGTTTGGCCCAAAGAAATCGAACTTTATTCTCCGCAGAAAAGACCACAAAATTAACATTTTTGTCCCCGATTCCAGGTTTTTACTGTTGTCGATTTTGTGTGTGCGTGTAGATGACGGTGCCATAGCGAAATCGTGGTCGTACAATAGACCTGTTATTGTCAGGTTGAAAAACCTTTTCTTACATAATTATATAGGATTCACAAACACATAAAAATTGCATGCATACATACACTTGTGCACACAAACTTTGAGAAATATGTACAATGTATGTATGATATGTATGCATGTATGTGTATGCATGTCTGTATGAATTTTGTGAGTATTCATTTGTCTCAAGTGATGAATATGACGGCGCATCATAAAAGCCATCAAAAAATCACATGACCTGATTAGTTCATGGGGACTCAAATAATAGAAAAAGGAAAGCCTTTAGTCAATTCATAGTTTTTTACCTTTTCTGATAGAGCGAGGCTTTTTTTGATATTTTATAATGTTTGAGATCACGGAAACGAATGGGAACTTATCTTTTTTTCAGTTTCCTTTTCTTAGAACACTTTGTTTTGGTCTGACTAGGCTTTGTGAGATTTGCGATTCGGAGCACTAGAAACCCTTCAAATACTTTTCACTTTTAACTCTAATAACTTTTGAAAGGATGATGCTGTTGCGCTAGAAGTTAGTATCGGTTCATGAATAGAACTTGCATCATTTTGTTTTTCGTGGACTGCAATGTTATGCACATTATTTACTGCCACACTGCGAAGCTCTGATATTATCACATTCATTTGATGGAAATCACTGATAAATCTTTGAAACATTCGTCATTTACTTTATGGCCTTTTGCAGTACTCTTGAAAACCTAAGTCATTTGTGAAATGATAATGTGTCCTACAAAGTGCTGCTAAGGCATTCAATTGTAGTTGCAGCAGAGGCATTATTATAATATTGTATAGCTATTCATTTATGAAATTGCGACAGAAGTACCATCATTAAATATTGATGTCCATCAATTATTTGTGAGCCGTCGGCGCCGGGCTCGTTTCGTTGGTCCACATATACGACGCTACGATGAACGCGGGCTTATTGATGCTGGAGTATTACGTTTAACGGGATTTTTTTTTTCGGGGGGGGGGGGGGCAGAGGATGGAAAATTGGCGTGCCAAATTACTTCAGCCACTAGCGACTTGTCATCATCCTCGACAAAACAACCGCAATTCTTTCTTTTTTGTCATTTTGTCCAAAGTTTGCGAACGAGATAAACTCCCTGTTGATTATCTACATTCGCACACTTTATGATGTCAAATGCGTGGTAGGCTTTTGTTTTGTTTTGACAAAATACTAATATCATGTAAACTGCATATATAAAATAATGAATTGCAATTAATTGCTTAGGAGTGCGGGGTGATCTGCAGTAATTTGCTGCAGTGGCATTGCCCCATTGCAATGAATAATTTGCGAAAACGTATAGACAAAAACAAACAAGCAAGGCAACGAAGCAAGCAGACTTTAGAGAGCTGATAAAAATCAAATAAAGCAAAACAATTAAAGCTAGAGGCGTGCTGTCTTTTTATGTGAATGCTGCGATATTAGTTGGACGCATCAGTGAAATGTGAGAAATCTGAAAATCCGTTGTGCTATGAGTTCTTAAATTTCGATGCCGCCATTGCTGGACGAGGAGACTTCAATGATTCGTGATGTCACTTTTCAACAACGATATAAAGAAATACAAAGATAAGTCCATAGAATGAAATCTTTTTATGAAAAGTACACATTTACCTGCTATCTGGGATAGGTAAGGCAAGTGCGCTTTCATTATGCATGAAAAGTGAAAGTATGTTGAAATTTCTCTATTATTATTTCTTCATTCCGTTGTTCTGCTGCTTGTAACATAAATGTCATGCAAACTTAATGCTAATTCATTGGATGACTATTATATGCATTGGCAATTCTGTAGATTGAGTACGGCATGACAAGAAACGTGGAATATACTTCACGTTATCTATCAATTTCATTCCTCGGTCAAAGTCTCACATGGCTACTGTCCTTTGAACACATTTCGAAGACTTAAAACATCCCCTTTCTACAATGAATATAATAACATCCTAATTTGATGTAAGGCAAAACTGACTTAAAAGGAAGAGTCCGTCTGAAAAATGTGATCGACAATTCTTATGACGTGATATTAAATTTTGTTTACACCTTTATTTGTTTGCAGTGTAAATGTATATTTGTTTACAGTGTAACAAATAAAGGGTGTAAACAACTTTACTACTAACACTAACTACTACTAACAACTAAAACGATCCCCCCCCCCCCTCAGTCCTGCTTTATAGTATATCCGGTGGTCGGAGACTTGAGTAATTGTGACCGTGCACCTCAAAACGAACATAAAGTCGCACACACTGATTTTGCGTGAAGACTGAAAATAAGTGAAATGGGTCAACCTAGCCGAACTTGACTTTTTCATATTTTCTGAAAGAGCGGGTCTTCTTTTACATTATGCTAAAATTTGGTATCATAAAACGGGCAGGAAAGTGTGTTTTTTTTTCAGCAGTTTATCTCGAACATTTTTGGTAGAATAGTGTGATTAGGTGTGTCTTTAGAATCCCTTTTTCATTTCTGAAAACCTTGTCCACACTCTTCACTTTCAACTCTAATAACTTTTAAAAGGATAGGGCTACTGCTTTGAAAGTTAGCATTAATTATGGACAGAATGTGTTAATGTGGCATGCTTAATTTCAGTTTAATTTGATAATCCCTTCATTGTTATTACTCTGGTGGTTTACTTCCTGTTTTTTGTCCCATTCATCGCACAGCCAGCACGGTTTGGTAAAGATTAAGCGCTTGAATAGACACTGTACATCAGAGCCTCTTTTCTCAGTTCACACTTTTCCTGAGTTTGTGCTTTCTTTCCAATATTTATGTAGGTTAGGGGAGTCTATTTGATTTGAGTTATACATCATTTTAAAGCTTAAAGCCTGCTCTTTCAGAATATGGTCTTAACTAAAAATTCATGTCTGGCGACTTTTTGTTTGTTTTGAGGTGCAGGGTCACAATTATTTTCGTCCCGTCCCTTTCTATAGTCTACACGACAGTAACATGAAAGATCAGATTTAAACGGTGGCAATGAAATAAATAATTGGACTCTGCCCTCAGACTCATCCAATGTACTTCCATTCAATTCCATCTCCAAAATATGCATTAATGCCGTTTGAGCATCATAACATTGGAGAAGAGTGCTTCTTAAGAAAACCATGTTTTTAGCATTAGTTCTGAAAAAAAAAAGGAGAATAGAGATGAAAATGAATGTTTAAAACCTACGATTCATGCTACGCACTTAACTCTTCAGATGGAGAAAGCCGATTTACCATGAACCTAAGTTGGTGGTTGCCTCAAGCGACACTCATGCGGCATAAATACATGTAAACGACTTTGTCTCATCAAGTCAAATGCCCATCTCACACCCAAAGAGAGAAAGAGAGAGAGAGAGAGAGAGAGAGAGAGAGAGAGAGGAAGAGAGAGAGAGAGAGAAAGAGGGAGGAAGAGAGAGGGAGAGAGAGAGGGTGGGGTGGTATTTGGAGAGCGCTCTTATCCGTTTTTAGCAAACGGTGATGCGGAATTCTTGATTCATCGCTCAGAAACGGCGTTCACAGCTCGCTCTCCCTAAACACAGACTTACAGTTCTTCCTGAATTCCCAATGCATTGAGAAAAAATGAGAGCTGCAGACGCGAAAACAGTTCTAAATACCGCAGCGTGTTTTCTATTAACCGCACAATTTACTGGCAGGGGCAAATGACCATGTTGTGTAAATGACCATGTTGTGTTGATTTCCTGCTTATTTGATTTTATATCACTAATTTTTTTTTTCTTTTTGAAGGTCCCCCTGAGAAATGTGTATAAATGCAACTCTCCACGTAAACGCAAATGCTCATTGTGGCCGTGAAACGAACTTTACCGTGCGGTCATCGTATCTTCTCAACGTGCATGCTGAGTTCAAAGAACTTTCTTGCACAACTCACCCAAATGCAAAATGTAACTACTAAAACGCTTAATCTGATCCCCTTTTCTACTCTATGGATTAATTTCCGTTCCGCGGACACTCAATCTGGAAATTTCCGCCAATGACGCTAGATTTCGGGATGGCATTTTCCATGAATTCCTATCTTATTCATCTCTAGTTTGCATTTCTTTTAATGCAATTTACTTATTGTCCTGAAATTTACTCTCAGACATAAAAAAAGAACGACGAAAATAGAAAGGCTGCAGTCTCATAGCCTGATATGTTGGCGGCCCAATATACCAAAATAAAACAGGAAAGAAAACAAGTAAACAAACAATGGACATATTCCTACCCTTGATACTGTTCAGCAAATGAAGAAAGCGTTGAAATACTTAACAATTCTTATAATACGAACTATGTGTTGCTACTATTCTTTATTTTCAATCTTTATTATTATCATTGTTGCTATTATTATTTCATTATTATTAGTATTGTCACTATTATTATTAGTATTATTATTATTATTATTATTATTATCATCGTCATCATCATCATTATTGTTACTATTATCATTATTTTTATTATTATTATTATTATTATTATTATTATTATTATTATTATTATTATTATTATTATTATTAATAATATCATTATTATTACCGTCATCATCATTGTTATCATTATCATTATCATCATTATGGGCAAATGTTTTCTGCTTGTGGTCTTTGTTTGTTGCATTTTCATCTGAGAAGATGGCTGGATAGTAAATATTCATCTGCATGGACTATGTAGCTGGTCTTCCATTGAGTCTAGTTTGGATGTGAAGCGGAAAACTTCACCGGGTGATGCACCCTGCTTTTTGCGATGAATAAATGAAGCGGGATCTTCTACGTGCATGAGTTGTGATTCTCTCACACAAGGAACCTCCAGTTTATGTCCTATCCGAATGACGGAGAGTTTTCCTCTTTACTAGTGGGGGGGGGGGGGGGGGGGGGGGGACGACCGACACGGAGGATGCCGATAAAGGTGTAACACTTGCACTTAGTGATATGTGTGTTTGTATCACCAATCATTATCAATATCTGACATGGACATGCGCTGCTATTTTGATGTACAGTGGGATTACGTGTCGACCTGACATATGTATATTCACAGTAAACTTTGCATCTTTGCATACACACGATGAATATGTATGGATACCATTATCTCGACGTATTACACTCATCTACTGAAGGCTTTTAAAGATCCCGAACAGTTTTACACTTATAGTCATCATGTTTTATGAAGGTCCGATCATCACAATCAAACAAACCCGCCGAGCAAACAACCTACTGTGGTGGTGATATATTCTGGCTCTACATAAGAGCAAGGGATTTTCAATAGCATTCTTCCTGTTTCATTTTCTCCGTGTTCTTTGCGCATTTCCTTCGCCACAAGAGGATATTTGCTGGAATCCCCCCCCCCCTCTCTCTCTCTATCCCGTTATGACCGCTGCACTTTCCTTGTCTTTGGGGGCGAACTAATCAGGGCACATACAATTGCATTTTGTCTGTGTATGCAGAGTGCAGCGGATTACCGGTATCTTAAAGGGAAAGTTCCACGTCTTCCCCAATTCATTCCACAATATTTTTCTTCGTACACGTATTTTCATATCCGAACATTGTTACAACATTGATACTAAAAAGGGCTAAATCTGTACAGTAATATCTGTAGATAATATGCAAAATGTTCGAGGAGGTGATGAAATATCATATTAGAATAGCACATTTGCTTACAAACTAATGTTAGGAAATTTCCCTGTGTATTCAAGCAATATGTATATAATATACTGTATATATATTTTTGTCTCTAGGGCTAATAATGGCAATGCTGATCTCTTCAATGTGAGGAGTTATAGTTGTTCCCTCTTCGACTTGAAAAGTTTGCAAAAAGTTTTGGGAAGAAAACAGACCAGATGGAGAGGAGTGACGTCATTACATCTGCATAATGACTGCGACTACTATCACTACTGTTTCCGACATTGTGAACCTTCAATTAAATAACTTTTATTTGAGTCTGGCTTCTATATTTGAAGATTTTGTTCGCAAAAAACCGAAAAGTCTATTTTTGAAGATTTTGAAGTACGGTCTCTGTCATAAAGTACAAAATAATACCTTTTAAATGATATATTGGTCACTACATGTAAAGGTACATTTTTGAAGTTATGGTCAAAAGAAGCAACATTTTCTTCTTATTCTCTTTATTTTTCTTGACCATTAATCGCAAATATCTTCATTTGGCAAATATGGACTTATCGGTTTTTGCGAACAAACTCTTCATTTTTTGTTGTTACTACTCTGTTTGTTCGGATTGACTTTTTCAATAGCTCCCATCCTTAACCACTAACATTTTGGGTGTTTTAAGCATCCGTTTGGCACAGAAAACCCCATTGCATCGTACTCACCGTCTAAAATTCCTCGTACAGAAAGGATTAACGTGGACGAGGAGAGGGATCCCTTTAACGTTCCTCTCAGAGTGCTATGAGAGTGGCGTCAGATGGAATCCCCGAGACTAAACGACTAGGCGGGGAAAATGAAGAAAAAAAAAAGATCCCAAGAAAAAAAGCTAGATTAGTGTCATGACAAGAAGCACTCAGGAATTTTTCTTTCCAGTCCTGAGATGACCAAGGGGCAGAATTAATGGACATGTTGATGAAAACGACGGAGATAGGCGGAGACAAAATTAGATTGCAAAGAAAAAGTTCAGATATCCGTGGGATCACAACCATTCGGATTTCATCTAATGAACCATGACTCTGCTCTAATCTCATTGCGTCCTGCAGGCCCCCTCGAATGACATATATCATGACAATTTCATGGCACAGTTAAAGTGTATGCTTGTATTATATGTTAATAATGTATATATATATATATATATATATATATATATATATATATATGGCAGTGTATGTGTGTAAGTGATTGCTACTGATGAATTATTGTAAATTGGTATACCTCCTTATTGGGTATTATACATAATATAACATTATTTATTTCTCATCCGTTACACGTTTACACGTTTCATATCTACTGAAGCAGATTTTCGTCACCATAGCGACAAATATTTTTCAGTTCAGTTCAGTTCAGTTTCATTCACCATCATTTCAGGAGTATACAATAAAAAGACATACAAAGATACATAATTATATACAAAGTAAACATAAACAAAACAGAAACAGTTAAACTTTATGGTGGGAACCCCGGAGAGGCGATGCTTATAGATAGGGGCCCCAATATTGCTTAACAGTCCACGTAAAACAAACAAACAAACAAAGAATCAGTAATATATACACTTCAAGTTTGTCTGTACATAATTATGTTTTAGTAGGAAAGAAGAAAATAATTATATACATACATGTAGATACCTTGGCAAAACAACAACGGATACCCGGGAGAGATGAGAAAAGAGTAGAAAACAAGGTGAGTACAAAGGAAATGAGAGAGTTTACGCGAGAGTTTGACTTGAGACATAGTGCTCGCAAGCAATAATTTTAATTCATCATGTGAATATAAAGTGATGTGAGTATATGTATACGATGACAATAGATTTGTCAATTTTCCCTCCTTTTTTCACATTATGTCATACTATTCAGTTAAGTTTTCATATATTTTGCCAATGTTTCTGTTTCATCTAGCCCCTGTTTAAGGTGCCAATCAATCTTTATTTCCCTCGTCCACAGAAGCTCATTTAAGTGATTGCTACCATTTAATAGATGATTATGTAGATTTCATTTTCACGAAATTAATGTACCGTCAAACCTGTCAACAACGGCCAACAGTTACTGTAGAGGGAGACACAAACTATTAACTTCAAGAAGTAAATGCTTTACATAGAGGGATTGACTTGTACATTGTACTATCATTGGAAGTCATTAAAGATGCAAGTGTTTGTGCATACTTAAATGTGGTGGAAGCGAGTGGAGTTGAAATATGTGTTCCAGAGCATAGAGAAGAAGGGCAAACTTGCCTCAATTGCTCGAATCAGTGTTCTTTTGTGGTTTATTTTTGACTTTCTGCGGAATGTCCTCGAGAAATATACGGCGTCACCATGGAGATACAGACCAAGAAGACGCACTCAGTGAGTAATTCGTCACCGTATAGCACGGCACCATGAGCGTCAGAAACACGTGCTCGGACAGAATGCAGTAACCTGTCGCGTACTTTGGAAGGTGTAAAGGATTTGTTTTCGGATCACTTTTTCAATGCGTTCATGTTTTTGCTGTTTCCCCCCTCTTCCACTGGGGTCGACGCAAGGTAGCTCCAGGACACTGCTGACCAATGAGTGGACAATCTACACCTCTTCTTCTTCTTCTTCTTTCTTCTTCTTCTTCTTTTTGTCGATCAGTGTCTAGGTGCTCGTTTTACTCAAAACCCTTGCTGGCAAGGATTCCCAGGATCGCAATTTCGTCGCCAAATCTTGCCGCTATAACGCTAATGTCATGATTTTAGTCCCAGCCCATCAGGTCTCTACTTCTATGTAATAATAAAGAAATTATTAGAAGATATTATCAGAAACATACTTTGAGGTTGTTAGGTTATTGTTTTTTTACAAAGATGGTTTCATTTTAACAATTACATTGTCAAAACCTGCTTGCTTTGATTTGAATAAGATTATAAAAGATAGCAGCAAATCACTTTTGACTATTTGTTATCGTTTTTTATTTGTTCGTTTGTTTGTTTAATTATTTATTTATTTGCTGGGATACTGAAATTCCCATAAACTGTGAGCAGGACTCACCAGTCTTTCAATCGGCATTAGTCCTATTCAAATGACCGCCGGTCACCTCCCTGGTTTTAAATTTAGAATCAGCTTGAGTGCGCAAGAAAGGAGTGACGAATACGTCATGACGCGGGTGTGCAATTCATATAGAAAGGCGCTGTAAGATTTATGAAAAACACCCGCAATATAGTGGTTTTCATTAGCATCGTCCTGCGATATCATTCTGCCATTCCACTAGTCTTATGTGTTATTCATTTGTAGCGACTGCGTCAACTGTTAGTAGTCTTTCCCAGTTGCCAGTGCTCTCCCACGTCCCTGTACTACTTAAAGGTCCCCTCGATATCAAATTCTGGCGCTGTAAATCCGATACCACGACGACCTTTGCTGGCGTGAAAACGTCTTCATCACAATGTCAGGAATTGTTTGAACAAAATTGTGTATCAAAATGTCGTTTATCAAATGATTTCTCTTCTTTTGTTGTGCATCCGCCGAAGCTCGACCCCTAGTGGAAAAAAGAAAATCAGCTCAGAAGAGTGTTGTAAGGGAGATGTTACACGATACAGTGACCGCACCTTAATGGTCACAGACTTGATCCTGGAACATATTTTGCATAACAATGGCTTGAACAATATTCTGAGGTTTTACTCTTGGAGGCAAATGTATTTGGGCGTCGTTATTAGCCAAGATGCCATAACATCAGCATTATACGGCTTTGGTTGATTTATCTACTTAATTGTGTTGTGCATCCGTCAAACAAGAGAGTTGCTGTATAATAGAAAAGTAAATACGTGATAATTATAGACATTTTCTCATCAGGCGATTCTATTTTTGTGATTTGCGGATTTATCTTATGTCAACAGCTACAAGCCAACAGGGAATTAGACGGACCTTTAAATATCAAGCAAATTACAGAGGTAATACGATGCAAAGCTACTAGTCACTAGTCATTGTCGCTTGCTTCACTGCTTCGCACCCGCTGTTGTCGTTCGGTAGGTTCCACTCAATTAGAATGTACGTCCTCATCGCCTTGAACTTCAACCAGGGCACGACGCGTTATACCTCCCGTCACCACCAGCCCTAAGCTACAATACCAACCACTGGGGCGCCTTTCTGTATTGCTGCTGGTTGGCCCAGTGGATATTTTCACGGACTCTCAGACGTAGGATCCTATAAGGTTCGAATTTGCTAGCAGCATCGTCAGTGCCCTTATTAATTATTGACCAGGAATTTCAACATCTCTTATTACCACGATTCAATTTAGACTGCTACTGCTACTACTATTACTGCTATTGCAGCAGATGCTTGCTGCTGCTACTACTACTACTACTATACAGCAACAACAACAATTGCTACTACAGCAGCGACAACTACTACTATACTACAGCAGCAACAACAAAAAACAACGAATACCATACTACTACTTCTACTACTACTTCTATTACTACTATTTCAGCAAGAACTATTACTACAGCAGCAACAACACCAAAAAAACAACTACCATACTACTACTTCTACTTCTACCACTACTGCTCCTATTACTACTACTTATACTGCTACTAATACTGCTGCTACTACTTCTACTACTGCTACTACTACTACTTCTACTACTTCTACCACTGCTACTACTACTACTTCTACTACTGCCACTACCACTACTACCTACTACTTCTACTACTACAACTACAACTACCACTACTAACTACATCTACTACTACTACCAATACTCCTTCTACCACTACTACCACTATACTACTAGTACTACTACTATTACTACTACTACTAATTACTACTACTACTACTACTATTACTACTACTACTGCTGCTGCTGCTGCTGGTACTACTACCACCACCACCACTATTCTTATGATGGTAAAAGGGCAGTACTTATGATAAGGGCACTCGGAGTGACCAAAACTCCGAAGCTCATGGTGGCATAATGAAAGTTCTACACGTTGATGTGTTTTTTTTTTTTTTTCCAAGTGAGTATTCCTTTCATGAGAAACCGTGTCAATACCACCGAGCGTGTGCAACGTACAACCCCCAGTGCACTGCATGCCGATATACGCGCTCGCCCTGCTGCCTTCGACGGATAAAGCATATTGACTCGATAAATTATTCGTGCCTTAAAGATAGCGTCTGTGCTAAGTCATTAGCGCAAACGGGTGAGTTACTATCACTGGCAGAAAAACAAGAATGGTAAGTGTATAGGGGCATCTATACTCAAACGCACAATGGATCGATTATGATACCACTAACATTCCCACAATTCTATCCGATGTAGTGACTTTTTCTGTATTATGGAGTCGTGCCTTCGTGAAATCCAAGAAAACTGATCAGCATATATTGCCCTTTTGCTGCTATCAGCTTTAAACCATTCCCTAATGGGTAAACAGGGGACACTCTCGCGATTAATCTACCACTTTGTCGCCTGTCACTGGTGTGTACTCAACTTATATGTTACGGGCCTGGAGTCGACAGACGAGCTGGCATGGTGGAGATCGAGAGAGAGTATGAAACAAACCCAGGGGGATATAATAATATAGTGAGAAAGAGAGGACGTAAATAACTCACACACATATCATGACGTTGGTTCATGGAAGGCAGTTCCTATAGCCAAGCGGACTGATATCTTGAAAATGCGCAATGCCTTTTCACAAGACACTTTAAAGAATGACAATCGATTGTCCGGCCAATTCAAATGAGTGAAGGATCCAATGACTGTATGAAACATATAACGCTATAATATCTCTGAAAAGCTTTTGATGAGAATATACAGAAAACGATAATGTAGAGAATATGACCAATGAAAAATAAACCTTTTCCTATTTACGAAGTTATATTTAGTAAAAATAGTGTCTGCCTCTTAATCTATCAATCATGTTTGTATTTCTATGTGTGCGATTTATGTTTCAAAGAAGTATGGCGAGTGAAAGAGGGTGTTTTTTTCGTTTGCAGTATTATCAAACCGTGCGGATCTTGGCACAGAGAAGAAAAAGAAAACAAAATAAGAAGAAATGTATTCTTCCTCAAAGCTTAGAAAAATTAGCCATATTATTCTTTCCAAACGAAAACGGAGGAAACATGCTGCAGTAATTTAATCGAGTTTACATCCATATTGCACTGGTTAAAAGGATTATCATAAACACGACTTCTTGGTGAAGTACCAATGCAGAAAATTAAATTTTCATCTCGAATGTGCGATTACATATGAACGAGGTATAAATTAACATAGTATATTCTGCAACGGTTTGAACGTAACTATCTTCTGACAGTGAACAAAAGGGAATTGAAAAAGTTAACTTAAAAATCTACACCCATGTATCACCAACATGATAATAACAACAATAGAGAGACTCTTATAAAGCGCTCATACTACCTAAAAAGATATACATGAATCATGAAAAAGATTTTTGATGTACACGGAACTCCATATCATGTACTTTCAATCAGAGAAAATTAACTGTGGGCATGCATGCGCGATATCGACGCACAGTTTCACTCGAGTGATATTCAACCAACATGAGCAATGGGGTATCACTTGCCACCACACATTCATTGACTCGTGACACCTAACTGCAATACAATAATGTGATAATGTGTGGTTTTGTGGGTGTACGTGTGTATGTGTGTTGGAGGTGAGCGTACGCGCGTGTGTTGCCCAAAGAGATTGGCTTTGACGCTGTAGAGTGGTGGATGAACACTAACGTGTTCCTGATGTATGTTGGTTCCCCTCAGATTCCGACCCCTTGGTGGAACTGAAAGCGTGGTTTTGGAGCATGCGGTTGGTGTGAAAGTGTGACACACTGTGTCCACTGATACAAGACAGTCACAGTGTGTTCTCCTCACACTGTTGTCATTGTGTGGATGTATTTTTGTTGCCGAGCAGTCGCATCCGTTGGGCAGTATTGATTCTTCATTGCGCGTTTTGTCGAGCCAGTTGCCTCATCGCTCTCTTTAAGTAGGCCTAATTATGTTGACGCTTGATATGATTGATGCTCTCCTAAATGTCTGTAAAACTAAACTGGAATGGGTTCACTTTCGTACTTAAGGTTCAATGGTGTAATTACACTATAACATAGGCTAGGAGTGCAAGGTGCAAGAAGAACTTTGACCAGTAAATTCAAAGATGAAGTGATCCAACAGGTGGGGGGGGGGGGGAGGGAGGGAAGTGGGGGTGGGGGAAGGGGGGGGTTTCATTGTCACGCTGGTCTCGATAGCAGCCTCATTCAATCAGCCTCTTTCAACTTTGTCAGTTGGTTGATGCCTTTGCAATTTCTCTTGGTAGTTGGTTTCATCTGAGTATGATTGTCATGGAATAAGAATGAACAATTTTAAAGTGGTCTGTTACCTCTTTCCGCATATGACATTCTTCCATGATAAGGGTGATTTCAGATGGGGTGATGAATTGATTTAAAGCTGGTAGCGAATTTGTATAAGAGGGTGTTATGGAAAAAAAAAAATCCGTGAATGGTATCCCATCCAAACGAGAAAACATGTGCTTTAGACGTCGAACATCACCAGTCACATACTTCCAAGCGGACCGCTTTATGATCCAACGAGCATTTTAACTGCATGTGGGTTCAATGCATATCAGTGGAAATATACTTCTTCAACTTATTTTGTTCAACTTACTGTACTTCAACTTCAATTATGTACACCTCACCGTATTCATCATGTTACGCGCTACCGATACGCAAAAGAACGTACGGATGGATGTTAAACGAGTATAGACCGATTCTGTGACGCGCTATGTGTATTTTTGGCATGGGCAGCGCCATTAACGAGGTGTCTTAGCCGAGCCCCCCTCCCCTCTCCCCCATCCCCTTCCGCGCACGGAATCAAAAACTGATGCATGGTCGTTTTAGCCAATAGGCGTCTCGTACTGAGTGCGCGAACGCTTGCTTAGTGCGCGAACCTTTGTTACAAGTGCGCGAGATACATGTTGCCCGGGGGGTGGGGAAGAGGAGGGGGGTCCGCTAAGACACCTCAAAATGAGCTCATGGCTGCGCCCAGTGCCACAAATTGTCTGCTGCCCTCAATGAACCCGAACCGGTCTATAGAGAAAGTTGAAACGTGTATATGCAACAGTGTACAAAGCCCGGTCTCTTCTATAATCAGACGGCACAAAACTTTCCTGTGTACCTGTTTTCATTATGTTGTCCTCATAAAGGAGGAGGCGCCGAATGTCTTGGAACATTAATTGCTCGTGATACCCTCCAGGAACACCCTATTAAGGTCAATTGAATCATTATCAATCGGGTCAAAGCTAGAGCAGAGGTAACACTCCGGTGAGAGTTTAAATAGGGAGGTCATTACCTAGCTGTGTATGTCATAATAATGTTACCGGATGTGACAACCGAGTAGGAATTATCCTCGCTACTTGACGCCCTCTTCGGGCCGGATTAGCTGAAGCGAGAAGGCTGAGCGAGTTTCCATCTGAGCAAAGATCTAATCCATCTCCCAGGGCAGGAAGCAATCAAACGACTGAACAATGTCATCTTGCGAAACCACGCCGGATACCAAGAATTATCATTACTCTGAAGAACTGAAGAACTCTGTCCCAGTTCGTGTTAGTAAACAAGTGACAGTTATTGATGTAAAAAAAAAACATAAAAAAGAAAGGTATAGAAATGCATCAACCCAATGTTTATGAGAACCAGGCGAGCCATGTAATGAATCTCTGGGAATTTTATCATTTTTGACAATAGCCGGTTAATAATTACTGCATCACCAACGAAAGCTCAATCTTAGGGGAGGACTATTTCTAATTCTCACATAATCACACCCTGTTGACATGGCTGAATAACAACCTGTTTTTATGACATCGATGATATGGGATATATAATACTCGCCAACGTTTCGTCTCTAAAGGAGGTGAATGAAACTTGTACGAGTCCATCCCATCTGCTTCCATAGCACGGACCCTCCTGTGAGAAGTCACGAAAGGTTTGGATCGGACTGGTGCTCTGAATGCACAATGCGTGCTGATGATGCTCTGACGATAATATTCTACATGGCACGCAGTTTGACGCAACCCATCAGAGTCCACAGTAGTGACCGGAATAGAATATCGTTTAATTTCTGCCACAAACAGCACCAACTATGATGATATATCAATTATGGGATTGCCCTGAGGGGGGGGGGGGGGGGGGGGGAGAAGAAGTGATCGGTTCGAAAAAGTTGGCGACACAAATCCCTAATGACCCAAGAGAAGAGGGCACGCTGAGTACATAATTTATGACATTCTTGATACATGCTATATCGATGACGCTAATTATGACATAGGACCCGACTATGCTTACTCTACATTACTAACGATGATCATACTCTTGTATACTTACTCTCATTTACTCTTAAATACGATGTCGAGGGGCAATGACCGCCAGGACGAGTTGTGTCGACCTCAAGACAATTTTAACTTCAGATCGATCATATCAATCAGGTTATCATCCCCAAATTGGTCTGTAATTGACAAGAATAAATCAAAGAAATTGCTCCTTCTAAACACGATCAAATTCACTCAGTTGATAGGATGTTGACAATACTGCCTTGCGTGACATAATTTTCATTCAGGGGCTGGTTTCATGTTAACTCGTATTTTTAATAAACAACTCCACTGATTTCAATCCAAGAAAAAGTAACTGCTTTCTCCTGTTTCGTCCTTTGGAAAAGATATAAGCAGACCATGCATAATCCTAATGATTTATTCACTTGTTTACTCATATATATATATATATATATATACATTGTATATATATGTAGACTGCGAGAAGGGGTCTCGACCATTTACAGCACCAGTGTAGCTCATTATAGATTCACGCCAGTTAAATTCATATCAGTGTATATATATATATATATATATATATATATATATATATATATATATATCTATTAGTGTAGCCCTAAGAGTGAGTCATTTTTGTATCCTTACAGCCCTGATGAAGGTCCTAACGAGACCGAAAGCTCGGCAATAAACACGCACGTTGATCACTAGCTACGTCCACGATTGCTCTTCTTCTCGCACTGAATATATATATATATATATATATATATATATATATATATATATATATGTATAATATATATATATATATATATATATATATATATATATATATATATATTACTAAATTTTGCTTGAAATACAGTTCGCCCACATGAAGATACGGAAACACACAACATTATACGCAAACTCACTCAAATATACAGGACAATCACATTACTAAGGACGGTCTTTCTATTTCTTAAAGAATGGCGATGAGTTGTCGAGAGGGGAGTGTATGGGGGCTTTATAGTTTGTTTGTTTCTTTGCCTGTTGTTATTGTACCATATTCCACATTTTACTGAAAAATTATAAACATATAAAAATAATTTGATTTAATTAATTAATTCATTCATTTATTCTCTGTATGTCATCATTTACGAATCTTTTTTTAGCAATATAATTTGCTATAAATTTGCAGTTTGCAATTTGCAACTTGCAACTTGCACTGCAATTTGCAAATTGTCGAATACAATATGAGAAAATTGATACATGAAAATATGCTAAATCTAGATTGAAGCTACAATGCTTGTGATGCGGATATTCGCAGAAGTTAATAGGCCTATAGGTTGAATAATCGTATGATATTTGTAGTTGTATTAAAACAGATAAAGTATGAAGTATGAAACTGCATAATAATGTCGAAGAACACAATAAAACGTCCGTCCGTTCCGTTCAACTGGAAAAGAGCGGCATGATCACCCGAACGAAATTAAATAAATGCGAAACCTGCATCGTTCTAGAGTGGCTAGCTAGATTGAGGAAGAGGAAAATTGCTACAGATATGAATTTAGAAGAACAAAATTTGAGTAAGAAGAAGCCACGTACAGCCCTGGATGCGAACCTACCCATTACGAGCGTGGCTCATCACAAGGTCTTTCAAATGATATATGCATATGCACGGCGGGCATGGATCAAACGTAATCTTGACAACGTGTATACGGGGTTCAATTTCAGAGTAAGGGATTCGTGCAAGTAGTATCCTTAAGCCCTTTCCACGCAAACATTGTCACTATGGATTCATTTATCTTCTTCTTTTCAGCGCAAATATCCAGAACTCGTTTTTTTGATTGCCTCGTCTGTCACAACTAGCATTTCTGTCAGAAAGATAATAACATGCTTACATCTTGTCTGTAAGGTTTTTAAACCCGTAGGAGAGTGTGTAAAAACGTTCACTTTATTTTTTTAAATGAACATCGGAGAACTGGAGGATTACAAAGATCTCGAAACTTAATTCGTTTGCCACAGACTGACCAACCTTTGACTTACTTTGTAAAAAGGATGCATTTCCACTGATTTCTCTCAAACAAAATGCCTACGATGAGAATGTGTTTTAATTCATTTGTTGTTTTCATTTTCGAATGCCTTATGATATTGCTGAAGCAAAATCTGTGTAACATGGTAGAAACCTTCGAGCAGTCTCCCAAAATGCATGAGGTGATTTAACAGATGAACAATGTAATCTATGGTGTAGAATTTCAGGAAACTAACTGTATACTCTGAACTCGGATGAGTTTCGTAATTATTCGGTTATGAAAGCAAGCAGGAGTAGCAGATTTATTTTAAGAGGTTGGAGGCTTTGTCATGGTTGTTTGTCTTGTTACAATATGAAGTTCAAACGTTCAATCTTTTTTTACCCTCTTCGAGGGGCCCGTATCACTGTTTTCTTCGTAACAATATGAAACAGAAATATCTATAGACAAGTAAACATTAGTCACATGAGTTGCTGTAAATTTGTTTCAAAGTAACAACTTGAGGAGTGTATGAAAGGGACAATAAGAATATCTCTTTCCATCTCTCTTTTTCTACCCTCTCTCTATCTGTCTTTTTGTCTTTCTGTCTGTCTCTTTTTTTTTCTATCTATCCGTCTATCTGCCTATATCTATCAATATGTCTATGTATCTATGTATCCATCTATCTATTTATCTCTCCATCTATCTATCTATCTGTCTATATCTATCAATATACATATGTGTGTATGTATGTATGTATGTATGTATCTATCTATCTATCTATCTATCTATCTATCCATCTATTTATCAATCTATCCTCCCTTTGAGTATTTACTAATTCATAAGGAGAAACTTGGGAAAGACAGAGTCAAGAGGTTATGTATAGAGAAACAGAATAATATTGCGCTGGGTGGAACTAATGCCAATAATACGCATCAGACAGTATAAGTCTGTGAGGCGCGTAAAATTCTATTTCTCAATGCAGTTTTAAGAATTGTTGTAAACCTTGTTTTTATGCCAAAATAGGTGTTTTTCTTACTCATTTCCAAGTCTGCAAATATATTTCAGGCATGATAGTGAAGTTTATGAATTATTTCATTTCATCGACTATGAATGGGTTTAACTCAGAATTTGGTCTATTCTATTTAAGCTGTTGTTTAAAGTATTTCATTTATTTGTGCATTCAAAGGCTGTCATTCTAACTCTGAGAGATTTCATCAAAGCAATCTGCGAAACATGACAGTGACGCTATTGAATAAGTTCTATTTCTAATTCTAATTGGGTTAGAATCAACATTGTATGACTCAATTCGGTGCTAAAGTCTAGCCAATACAATACGTGCTCTTAAACTCTCTAAATTCCTTAGATTTAGATGAGGGACAAATCCAAAATTAGATTGAAATTCCCAATCTGATAGATCTAGAAGTCAACCTAATTTTTAAGTCTAATTTTGGATTTGTGCCTAACCACAATTGAATTCCAATCTGAGGAATTTCGAGAGTTGGATAAAATCTAGAAAGCACTACCACGCACGACTGTATCAGTCCAGTCTGTACCTGTCGATACGAGATTGTTCCCTAATGAGAGAATCAAACAAACAAAACGAACAAAATAACTCAAGCAAGACGCCTGAACTAAAGCAACCAAAAGATGCGAGTACATAGTACTCAAAAGGGCACGATCACATGCTTGTAATTATCTTTAGAGCGTTTCAGACATGGTAAGAAAGAGAGAGAGAGAGGGGGGGGGGGAGGGGGACCACTAAAATCTATGCTATTGGCTCTAGGAATTTTATGGGAATCTACGACACAGTGTGGACCCTTTCTTGTTTGTATTTGTAGTTCCTTTGAGTGCTTTATTGATGGATTGCCTAGAAACAAAAATTCCACTCTTTCCATATCTTCTGTAGATTTCGGGTGAAGGTCGAAGAAGTGTAGCGAAGAATTTTTCGAGGAGTGTTGTGCCTGGCTAGGACCGCGTCCACTCGTAGAGTACACACTTCTACCTCTGCACTGATGTAGCAAGTTAATTTAAAATCGCCCTACTGACCTCGCCATGCAAGTACAGATACACACTGACGCCCCCACACACAAACGTACACACATACACAAACACATACACACACACACACACACATACATACACGGATACGTTGATGATAATAACATAATCTTTCAGGAAGGTTGCGTTGATTAATGTTTAAATAAAATCGTATTCCCCGTGTACGATGTTGTCACACATTATTTTTTTCATTGCTAAAACTTCACTCAAAAACTATAAATTGCAAATTGGCTAAAATGATTGCCTCCTAATCAAAGCATTTTGCTGTTGCTCCTTTTAGCGCAAAATTTATAGAACTGGGAAAAAGTATAAGACTGGCATTTTCTTTTCAAAAGATTTATTCAGTGTCACTTTTTTTGTATGCGTGGTTGCAAACACAGCAGTAAAGTGGTCGTCACAATAGTTAAGACACTTCTTTCTATGTGTGTGTCTTCCCGCCAGTTTTGAAGCTGGAGCGGCTGTCTGAGTGGGAATTTATGGCGGTTTGATATTTTGATTCACATAATAGTGGGAAAGACAACCTATCTGCAATAACATGCTCTCCCATTGTTATTCTGCATGCGGTAGGCAGCACACACACGCGCGCACACACACAAAAACGTATCGCCTTTTCTCCTCAGGGTCGCTAATTTACATTTAATGCGGAAATATAATGCTGATTATGATATCAAACGGGCAATCTGCACCTGTTGATTTGATAATGTGGGATGGTTCTCTGAAAGTGTCGAAATGTGAGAGGAAAAAAAAGGCATTTTGATTTTTCTCTTCCAGGAAATGCTGTTACACCGTTTATTTCTTATCATCTCTAGGTAGATGCACGTGTTAGCATCTGTAGTGCAGCTATTATAAAAATCTTTTGAGTTTTACATGAGTGCGATATTACCTCAGTGCTCAAGTTGACATTCCAGCAAAGTTTAAGTGATCAGGGACTGGCACTGTCTTTGAAACAACTTCCTACTATAAAACGCCAAGTCCATAAACACCAGAACATGCATCCCCTCCCTGTTCTTCTTGTTACTTCCACAACCAATGGCAATTACTGATAGCAATATGAGTGTGAACATTCCGTCGACTTAGCACTCACAACCTTACTTCTATTGTCTCTTCCTGTTTCTGTTATTTTTTTCATTTATTAAATGTATCTCAATATCTTAATTTGTATCTAATTGAGTTTCATATTTCTCGTTCCCGTCTTCTTAGGATCTTGCTACACTGCGTGTGAGCACGTTTTACAATGTTCACAAAGCCTTGTTTCAGTTTGCTCGCTAACAGTTGGTTTAACCCTCTTATCTGTTATCTTAAAATGTCCTCCTGTCACCTTTAGGGAATTCCCCTTTACTTCTCCCCTCCATCTCTGTTTAAGTCCACAGCAGTGGTCTTCGCCTCCAATGAATTGCGATCCTTCTAATATCTGTTCCTCCCTCGCCCTCCCTGCCGCCTCACCCAAAACTGACGAATGCCATACATCCTGTTCTCCGTTAATACTTGCCAGGAGTCGCATTTCATTCCGGACGTGTTGACACCGTATGGGGGCGTGTGGAGAAATTTAGAATACCAATAAAGTAGAAGGGCAAGAGATTACCCCCCTTTCTCCATCTTCAGTAAGATCGCTTCTAGTTTGTTTTGCTTACTTTTTTATGGTGTATTTGTGTTCATTTTCTTTCCTTGCTGCAGTCTTTGAGGAAGGGTTCGAAAAAAAATCTTCATCACCATGCAGAGAGTCAGTTATCTTGTTTGATTGTATACACTTTGAGGCTTTGAGGGAGGGGAGAATTTGATTACGAAGTGATTTGAGGAAAGCCGCGATTCATTACAATCTTCATCATTCTACCTCCCACGTTTTCAATCAACCACATAACACAATGTAGGGAGCAAGTTAGTTTGCTGCTTTCCTCTACCGTTTTCGATTTTTTTTTTTTTTTTTGGGGGGGGGGGTCTGAATCTTTGCAACGAATACACGTGAATGATAAAATAATGAATTGCTTTTCCCACGCGCAGGGTTAGATCGATCTATTTATCACGTAAAAAGGAGAAAATGTTTATTCACTTATAATATATCAATATACTTGAGAGCTATCCATCACTGGTTTTTTTTTTCTCTCCTCGCAAGGCAGTGAGGTGAAACCTAAATTCACTGACTTATATGGAAAAAGGGGGTAAGTTCATCTAGAATCGATGAGGCCAAAGAACATGTATTTCATGCATGCCATAATGTCATCTTCAGCTCTGAGATAAAAGAACACACCCTGAGAGAAAATTTGAGAAAAATTTCGATCAACTTTCATGGATAAAAACGAACAAACTAAGATTGTTATTGCTATATAGTGCATCAAAATCGGATGTTGGACATTTTGCGATGGGGGAGCAAGGACGACAAGCAAGAAACGTTAATTTTCCTTTTCTCTTAAAAAGTGGAGTGAATGGTGTTTAAGCTATAGCGTACGTGAAGTTTTCCTTCTTACGATAGTTTTGAATCTGTCCAGTTCGTAAACTATGATGTACTTGTACACAACCCGTGCCCGTGTACCATACCATGTGCTATCAAAACTGTATGGACGTCTCCATACCTTTTTTTTCCCCGGCGCTGTTCTCCCATGAGCGCCGTGTATGAATACAGGGTCAGAAAGAAAAGGAAGGTTTCGATGATTGGCTATTTAGGCATAGCAAATGATTATCGATTAGATGGTGGCACAGGCTTCGCTGCTCCTCCCTTTCCAAGCGACACATATGCAGTGGACCCCCATTAGAGCAATTTTCGCCGGAAGCAATTCCATCCGCCGGTTGAGCATTTCAGGAGAGGAGAGACAAGAGATGGGACGAATATATAAGTGTTGTCACCCTCACTATAGGTGGAGTTTTCCAATGCCAGCATTTGGGTGCAATGCGTTCATGAATATGCATATTACATACGACTTCATGCATAATTCATTAGGCTTTGCAAGCACAGAGACAGAAATTCTATGGATCGCACAAAAGAAAGTACTCATTTAACCAATGAATAAAAAACACCCAAAAAACCTCGCTTCTCTATTAAGTTATGCTGATGAGCTGCTGGTCAGAAATATATTCCTTCAACTTTATATTTCGACACCCCTCTGTGCTGAAGCACATACTGCATGCTTGTCCTTGCGAATCAATTTCTTAAATTAGTCTTTCACTTTTTCATGCTTCCATTTTTAATTCTAACAATATGACCGCTTTGGTATCACCCATGCTCTTTTTTTTTCTTGTCACAAACAAATGGACATTTCCTGTAGTGGAAAACCTTAGGGAAGGAAATTAAAATTACCCCCCCCCCCCAAAAAAAAAAAAAAATAAAAAAATAAAAAAAAATACAGTGCCCTCAGCGCCGATATACGGCTACTAATGATCGCTAAAAACTTTGATGACTACCACGTACTCCTGCTGCTTTTTTTTTTTACCGAAGACATTACTGATCACCAATTATATACAAGTAGCTGTTTGGAGCGCCGCTCATAGTGTGACAAACATTCATATACCTCAGGGCTTGTGCACTGTATACCATGTCTTTATGAGTAATGCAGAGTTTGCATATCCAAGACCGGTTTCAAATGTTGCACCAATATGATGCTACTTGTAGGGATTAAGTGCAGATGAAACAAAACACAAAGAACTTGAACGGAAATTTTCGACCTCCTTGTACTAAAGACAAGGTTTGGTCTTAAGCGGTGATATCATCCGAATGCAATATAACCCTGAGGGACGTTTTCAACGAATGGTTAACATCATGTTACGTTTTTCTGAGCTTTACACATTCAAATTCAAATTCACATTACATTAACACCAATGCTACCCATTACAACCTAGCAAAGAAAAAGAAAAGAATATACCATTCTACATATACGAATATACGTGTTTGTGTGAGGTATAATTATTACGCTGACCTTTATGAGCCTATGCTAAATGTATATGACAATTTGTTCTCTCTGCGCAGAACAAGTTGTTCATGCTTGTTTTGTCCCGGGAAAAACAGCAAACCAAGCGTTTTGCTATTTGTAAAAATAGGTTCCAATAGCGTAATACGACTACATTTAAGATTCCTCACTTTACCAGCACTCGTGAAAAGCCAATTCATCCATACGTAGCTTTCCATTGTGTGTCACGTTGTGAGCAGAGATTCTTTTTTCTTTTTCTTTCATTTCATCTGTATTGGAGATACGAAATTTCAGAACATTGACAAGGCTTACCCACCTAAGCTTGTAATGAGAGAGAGAGAAAAAAAGAGAGAATAAGAAGCAGAAAAGGGAAAACTAAAAAGAATGAAATTTCCTCTTATCTGAAAATTGAGAGGCTTCGCAGAGTGCTCTGCAGCATGGCTAGCGGTTATGTATCCTAGCTCAGGGATGGCGGGGGAAACCTGAGACTTAAATCCTCTATACAGCCGAGGGACTCTCGATTTTGAAAGCCACACATTGTTTTTATTTTTTATTTTTTTATTTGGATGGTATTTTCACATTTTGAGCGTTGCCAGTGTTACGGAAAAACGTAAATTGCAAAGGTTATAGCCGAGGAACTGCAGGAATTCATAATCTTCAATTAGGCAGAATTTAAGTCTCCCAGGTTAGAAAGGCCGTGCATACTATAAGAGACAGCCCTGACCCACCCCCACGAACGGAAATGAAACAGCGACGTAAGACAATAATTATTTCGCAGTTTTGTCTTACAAGTAGATTTGCTCGGCGCTAAAAAAAAAAAAAAAAAAAAAAAAAAAAAAAAAAACCATCATAAATACAATTCGTGATGGAATCCAATATACAGCTGAAGTACTTAGATTGCATATGAAGATATCTAAGAAATTGTATAAGAAATAAATTCCCTGGGGGTGTAAAAACTCGTTACACACCAGCTTTTAACAGTGTTCTCTAAATACCTTTCTGTAGAAGTATAATTTGGAAAGATGGTTTCTGCACTAGATCTAAAACATTTATGGCAAACCAAGAGATTAAGATTAAGCATATAATGTAATCTCAGGTCTACTTAATAACTATGTCACACATACATGACTATTTCTTTGTTTTCTCTGCGTAAAGTCACGTAATGAAAGAAGGAAGAGAGAGAGAGAGAGAGAGAGAGAGAGAGAGAGAGAGAGACTTGCCAATCAAAATATACACTCAGTAAAAAGCCTCATTTACTGCGTGGCCAACCAGAACTTTTAGTGTACACAGTTCCTCTAAAGATAGGGTCTGTTGGGTTCTTATGAAGCGGAGTTAAGCAAACAGCAACAAGCAACAGCACTGAACACGATACTACAGTCAACGTCTATTAGACGAGAAATATACTGCAATACTTTAAAAAAAAGCAGTGTCATGAGAAAGAATATCATGCAAATCGGCACATGTAGATTTCAATGTTCTTTGTACCGTGTACAATGTAATAGTGTAAAGAAATAATCAGGAAATCCACTCAAATTTAACAGAATTTCATATCTATTTCTGTTACTATATTTATTACAATTCTCAGGACTCGAAAGAGCATTTTGTCGAAACTCCTCCTCCTCTTTGAGAGAAGTGCATTCTTCTTGGAAAAAAAAAGAATTAGAAATTGAATTAAAAAGCACATAGTGCAATATTTTGTTATTATAACTGCGCTATTTTGATATCAAAATTAGTTGCAGGGTTACTCCTGAGAAAGAATTAGCCATGAAAAGACATGCAAAGGATTGTTCGATATTCCTAAAACATTTATTGATTGTTTCAGTTATATCTGTGCATTTACTGAATTTCTATACATGTTTGGGGAAATGAATACCCCTTTTGTGCCCGAAAGGTTATGAAATCCCCGAAAATATTCCACCCCCACGACATGTCAGGACTCAGTTGTGTAATATGTGATCTGTCATGATGGTGATGATGATGATAATGATGATGATGATGATGATGATGAAGATGAAGATGTGTGGTGTGTCTGTGTGTGTATATGTACTCGCATGACGAGGTCAGTAGAGAGATTTCAAATCAACTTGCTACATCAGTGCAGAGGTAGAAGTGTGTACTCTACGAGTGGATGCCGTCCTCGCCAGGCACAACACTCCTCGAGAAATTCTTCGCTACACACCTTCGACCTTCACCCGAAATCTACAGAAGATATGGAAAGAGTGGATATGTGTCTAGGCAATCCATTAATGAAGTGTGTGTGAGTGTGTTTGTGTGTGTGTGTGTGTTTGTTTAAGTGTGTATGTGTGTGTGTAATGACATAGTGTATTGAGAACAAAGGAGTTATATCTGGCAATGATCTCCTTTATTCCGCCATGATTGTGTGGTATACTTCACACTGGGGGGAAACTTGTGGGATATAAATCACAACAGAAAAAAAGAATGATCAAACGGTTCCCCACAAATCACTTGTGTGTGTGTGTGTGTGTGTGTGTGTGTGTGTGTGTGTTTGTGCTTCTCTGTGTATTTGTTTAAATATATTGACTTAGCACGTGCTGGGCCTTATATTGCAGCTTTCCGGTCTGGAGATGAAACCCGCTTCATTTGCCGCCAAAACTTCATTCCCTCAAAAGTCAACGAGGCATGATTGTGTGTGCCAAGACGATAAGAGGAAAAGAGAACAGAAAAGAAGATTAAAAAAAGGAGAAGTCGACATATTACGTTCCACTTGGCGGCCATATGATACTCTTGGCGGAACGATCGTATACGTAAGAGGCGGTCAAGATAATACTTCACGCTATCGCTTTTGTCCGCTCTATAACAGTCTCAACTAGAGCGCAAACGGTTTGAGGGGCATCACGACACGATTTCTCACCCTCGGTTAGCGACGATTTCAAAAGGGTAATCGCAAATGCACTTCATGTCTATACTCCACGAGAGAGAGAGAGAAAAAAGAGAGAAAAGATGCTGGGAAAACGGACAGAGATCCATTAGGTAAATATTCTTATTCTTGAAAAGTTAATGCATATTACATCAAATGCTCCTCATAGTTCCCACTTTTCCTTGTTTGCTGACGTTTACACCATTGTAGTATTTTTATTCTTTCTCCACACTCATGTAACAGAATGTTTGGCGAAAAAGAGAAGCCATTCTAACACTTCCTTTCGTGTATGAATATAAAGATTTTGCGAAGTAATCTGTTGTGTTTGGGGGGGGGGGGGGGGGGGTGGGGGATGGGGGCTTGTGTCATTGGGTCAGAGTCTAAAGGTTAACGGTTAAGAGAATAGGAAGGAAGCAAGTTATGTTTCTGAAATTTTCAATACACGCATGTATGGTGTAAAGATTTGGTGAAAGGTCAAGACTCAACTATTTAATGTTGGAATTATATCATCATTACTGTTGTTGCATAATAATGTTCAGACTCGCTTAGTGTATTTATTTTTGTATATATTTTGACAATCAAAGAACTGGTACGAAGATTGAATAATTTGAAGTATTTATATGCAGAAGTTTATATAGAAATATGTTTGTTAGTATTTGTCCTTCAACTGAAGTGCAATATATATGCTTACATCTGTATGTCCATTTTGTTTGAATTGTCTTGTTTTTATATTTATCCAGACGCATACAGCTTCTTTCCCTTTCTTTCCTTCCTTTCCCCCTCTACTTGATACTCCTCTTCTCCTTCTCATTTATCCTTACATTCCTCCTGCTCTCTCTTTGTGCCTCCCTTTTCTTCTCCCCTACCCTTTGTTTTCTTTGTTCTCCTGTCTCCCCTTCACTCTGTTCCTGTCTCAGCCTCACACTACATGTAGCATCTTCTATCTCTCAACATTCCTCATTCCACGCCTCCTCCCTTATCCTTCTATACCCTTTTTATTAGCTTAAAGGGTTGTGATACGTCACTAATGGAGGATATAAGATACATGTATGTAAAACGGGTTTTTTTTTCACTCAACTCTGTTTTTGTTCCAATATACATGTAATTTATATACTGAATGTACTTCCACTACTGTTGTACCGATGATTTGTTTTGTTATTGTCATAATGGTTGTATTTTGTTCGTGTGTTGTATACAAATGTATATAAGTTATTTTGTCTCACTGTATTTTTATCGATGTAAATCAGACACAATTCAGCCGTTCGGCTGCGAAGTTTGATCAATAAACCATTCCATACCATACCATTGTGTGACGAAATGGATGAACTTGTGGATTTGCCTCTTCAAAAGAAATAGTGATAGACAGAAGAGTAGATGGGAAAAGGATGGAGTCAGTGACGAAGAAAAAAGTTCTGGTTTTAATCTGTAATGAGGAGATCATTATAATCTAGAAGAGGAATCTTTTTTAATAAATGGTTTAAGGAGGAACATCATTTCTGTCTGTCCTTGCATATAACCATGCCTCCTCACTCCTATCCAAACACAGCAAACACACACACACGCACGAACACGCTCACGCAACACGCTCACACACACACACGCACACACACACACACACGCACACGCACACACACACGAACACGCACACACTCACTCACACATACGAACACACACACACACACACTTTCATGATATTCCTTATTTGAATTCATTCAATATCAGGCTCATTTCCACAGTGAATCTAGTATGAACAAAAATAAGCAGCTGTAAATTCTTCTCCCTTGTGCTGCTGAATCACATATCTTAACATATTCTATGCAAATCATAACATGTATGAAAAAATGATATAAAATTCTGCATAGTAGACGCATGCGCATTCACACACACGAACACATAGCACGCACGCGCGCACGCACACACCACACACACACACATACATAATCCTACACATTCAGGACGGCCTCTTTTTATCAGCTTTCTGAAAGTAATTCAGGCAAAAAGATCGACGGCTTTTCGTCTCGTGCGTCAATTTTCAGTCAACAGAACTGTCTACTATTTGGCTGGGTGATGAAGTGTTTCATATATTCCCGAGGATCGTCATCCAAAAAGAGTCAATCAAAATCCCAATCGATTGACTGATCGATCAGTCAACACACCTACCAACCAACTAGCTGAATTCCAACCCAACTAACCAATAAACAAACAGATGGTACACAAACCCACCAGACATGGTTAACTATGATAGAGTCCCTTTGGGATGTTGTCATTATTTCATGTATGGTCCAAATCGACGTGACACCGCAAAAGAAAAAAAAATCGAGTAAAACGACCGAGGGTGAGGGAAACGTGAAGTCACAAGAAAGGCGATTGAGGATTCGTGTCCTTTCCACAGAAATCATAGCAGGCTACTGAGGTGGAAAAAAAAATGTTCCAAATTGGGAATGAAAACCGCTCGAAAGTGAACCTGACCACGTGGTGTTCGATACCGTCGGAACTGTTTATCGACTTATCAGCTCAAGTCAAAGCGTTTTTGTCACCCACCTCGAGCACCGGGCGAATGACGTCGGGAAGCAGCTCAGCAATCCCCGTTCCCCGCCACAGCTGTGCCGTGGTTCCATGGGTTCTAGGGGGCCTATGAACTATAACTATTTTACCCTGTCTGCCGATATCCTATTATCCCTGCACTACTTGCTTTCAATCACTACTATTGGACCCCATGGAAGAACATAATCATTCCTATACACTGTAATGAATCAAAAATGGGCAATCCATCCATCTTTGGTTATTCATGTACTGTATGACTCAAGTTTTCTGTGTATTTTATTAATGTGAAATGCAAAACAAACAAACAAACAAACTGACAAACTAACTACTAGATCGTTAATTTTTTTGTAGGCATCTGAGAAAATAGCAGCTGCTTTAAAGAGCAGACGAGCGTGATATTTGCTGTGAAATTTATGGGCAGACATGAGGTATGTGTTATTTGTAAGGCTCATCTATATACTCAAGGGATAATAATATGCACGAATTAATGTTGGGATTATCACTTGTGGAACCTGTTTATCGCTTTGTTTGCAACGCATCGTCGTGAAATGTAATAGATAGAGAACAGAAAGTCTCGTCTAAGTTGATTGTGTTATAGTTATTGACAAAAGTGACTGATGGTTACTTCCCTACCAAGATTCTCTTTCATATTTTGATAAAGAGATAACTTGACAAGTATATATGTCCCTTTAATATGAGAATGTATCAACACGCTTTGGTTTAACAAGAAAACGGGAAATATCCAGCTAGCCATGCTCACGTTTGACCTCATTATAGGCTGCTGATGGTCACTACGAAGGTGTCGCAATCTTTACCCGTCACTTATACACCATACCCCATTAAAGTTAAAGGACCAGGTCACCACATACAATCATATCTGTATAAATTGAGTGAATGCAGCAATATTAACATGTTAATATCTTATCAGTGAAGTTTGAAGAAAATCGGACAATCCATTCAAAAGTTATGTATTTTTTAAAGTTTGGGTGCAGCAGGCGCTGGATGAGAAGAGTATTACAGGTCGTGATGTCACATTATGGACAACGCAATACAGAAAACAAAGAGATCATTGACATAGGTAAAAAGCAATATCATTCCCCCCTTCTTTCAAAAAGAGGTGAGTGAAATGCTCTTTCAGTAGGTGAGAAAATATGTTGAATCTCCTTTATACTTTCTTTATAATCGTTGTACATACATGTCGCAATAAGCACAAAGTCATGAAAGTGTTGCTGTCTTCTCATGCCTGCACCAAAATTTGAAACATTCATAACCTTTAAACGAATTGTCCGATTTTTGGTAAACATTCACGGATGTTTTACTTATATTGCTGCATTCACTGCAACTTGTGCTTCAGGACTGTGCTGGGTTCGTAATACTAAAAGATTACATGTACAACATGCCAGGTCTAATTAGAACCGATGTAGAGCAACATCTTCTGTATAAGAAAAAACAAACCCAAATCTCTTTTGTTTCGTCGTAATTAAGCAAGATTTTCTGATATAACACTGATATCACAAGATTCCTGATATACTAGGCAAATGTTTTCAATTGCAAGACCCTTTTTTATGATGACTTGGTGACTTTCCATTTTTCTCGGTAAAGAAGAGCGCAATATATATATTGGCCTGGTACAGCGAAACATGCCCAAGTATCCACCCTCCTCTCTAGGATCACTCTGTTAAGTCATTCCGAATCTGATTCATGACTAACGACTCGAAGTCGATTGACTCGCCTAGTGACCGAAGAAGGATATTGATTTTATCTTCTCCCCCCCCCCTCCCTCTCCCCACCCCACACCTTTCTCTCCATCGATTACCGGGGGGGGGGGGGCGGACAGTTTGAGTGAGTTTGGTGAAGACATTTCCGTCCCACGTTCTCGCCATCTACTCTGGCGTTACTTGCTATAGGCATGTTTCCGCCCATCCCCCGGGATAATTTAGGGTACGCCCGTGTTTGTTCCCTCCCTTCCCATCTCAGGACTGAGAAAATTTATATCCCCCTCCCTTTCGCTGGATTTCCCTTCAAAGGAGTACCCCTAAATCCAGAATACTGCTCAATATTATACTTTCACCCACTATCATTCGATGAAATATATATTTAATTTTCTTCCTCCACAGAACATAATTTGATTGTGATATATATATATATGTATACATATATATATATACATATATATATATATATATATATATATATATATATATATATATATATATATGTATATATATATATATAAGATACGAGTGATCTTGAGTACATAACAGTGGGACCAGCGTAAAAAAAAAATGAGATTTTGCTTGAGGCGGCCTAAAATTATGCTAAATTGCCATGAAATTGTGTCACATAATTTCTGACAAGCGACAAGCGAAAAAAAAAAGGTCCCTTTTTTTTTGGGGGGGGGGGGGCTAAAACTGTGGGGCCTGCCAAAAAGACCAAACAGAAATACAAAAATCAATTGTGATACCCAATCGCATTGCGGTGCCAATTTCTGATCCTCTAAAAGGTCCTCAAATTCTGTGCTCCCAACTGTGATGCTCAATCGGCAAAACACAAAACCACAAAAATAGATCTTCACAACTTTTTATTGTCGATTTCGTCGACAAATCAACTGACAAACGAACAAACAAGCGAAAAGAAAGGTACCGCAGTAGACAAAACACACAGAGATTTCCTTTCTGTAACAATTATGCTAGAATTATTCTTAAAACAAAAATGTTACGTAGTAAAGGATAAAGCTCATAAATAGTAAAAAAATGTGTCTATATGCAATGAGACAGAACGGAGATAGACTAATCACAAGACAAAGGGATAGCTAGCAAAAGGATTAACATCAAGTAAAGCTGACTGAGAGATAAACAGATAGAGCAAGAGACAGACAGACAGACAGACAGACAGACAGACAGACAGACAAAAAGAGAAGAGATACAGTGTAAGTAACGTAAATCCAGATAAATACGTGTCTGTCCGTAATGGAAATTTGTGATCTGATGTTTGTTTGGGGTTTTTATCTTCAAAAATTGGAATGTCAACAGGTTATATCAGAAGAGAGACTAATGGACAACTCATTATATTTCAGTTGTGTGAGTTTGTAGTATTTCGCCGGCAAAATGAATGACAAGGCTCTGTTTGACTGCAGTAAATGTATTCATGTACCCTTGTCGTATTTATAGCTACGATGCCAGATTAATTTGTGCGACGCACTGTCCAGGGGATAGGATTGAATATCAACGGCGGCATTGATTTTCGCTGCGTATTCCTGCATCAACACATCGGCCTCATCAGTGACTTTTACGTCGATCTTAAAACGTCCGTCGGAAAATAAATCAAATCAAAAGACGCCGCGGTCTTCTTGCCCGCTACTCCCATAGCTTCTATTTACGCCAACCGCTTAACATTGTGATTCTTCCTTTCTTTCTCCTCTTTTCTCTCTCTTTTTATCCATGGCTAGAGTCATAAGAAATTCATTGAGCGCCCCATTTTCCAAGCATAGGAAACATTAGCGGGAGCAACGAGCGCACAATGCTGATTAATTGATGAATTGGGATCGTAGAGTAATGATATCATGTGGACACGAATGGAGCCCGTCTTGTCAGACCCATGGTCGATATTCCAAAACCACACAATTCTCTCAGGGAGAAGGAAAGAGAGAAAGAGAGGAGGGGGGGGGGGGGGAGGGAAGGAGAGAGAGGGAGAGAGAGAGGAAAGGAGAGGTGGAAGAAGCTGGTATATCCAAATCTGTTGAATCCAGTCTGTGCGTAAAATAATCTTCCCCTATGCATCGAGTGAATTTTTTCCCTCTTTTTTTTATTCCGTGCCTCATTTTAAATGAAAATCGATACGCTAGCAGCAACTCAGTCTATTGCTCTTGTATTTTCTTGATTATGATGTATTGCATAGTAGTAGCTTTGAAAAAAAATATAGAAAAAGCCATAACTTCAAGGGTGTTTTTCATGAATGTAATGGATGCTTTGCTGCGACCAGTTTTGGACTTTCCCCGAGAAGAGAGGATCCCATTGTCCCATTGTGATTGGTTGCCTTTCCGTTCATCATCACAACAACAACAACAACAACAACAACAACAAACAACAACAATAACAACAAAACACAAATGAAAAATCGTAAAGGGATTTCACCTTGACGTCTTCGATTTATAATCAAAATTAATTCTCGTCTTTATAACGCTTTCAAGTCGAATCATAAGGTGACAATACTAGATAGCAGCTCATTGACCTTTTGCTTACGAATATCAAGTGTCATAATTGATACTGCTGTATCCTATTCTACCTTTTTCTTTATTTGGACGAATTGAAACAACATGCCTAGGGGAGCAGAAAAGGTACGAATACTTATGCTGGTCTGCACCCATCAAACAACTTGTCAAATTGTACTCAAATCTAAAGAAAAAAATAAAATAGACGTTCAAATTCTGTAAGGTTAAAATATATAAATCTAAAATGCATTGATAGCATAACTTTTTTTTTTTTGCTTTGTATAATTATATGACTAACATGTCTGATACTTTGATATGAGATTGAGATGATTGGTTTTGTCTTCTGACGACAATGATTACTTGAAAACATTATGCAGAACGTTTGCTGAAACGCTTTGATGTTCTCTTCTGTTTAATTATGCTGTTACGTCCATCCAACAAAAGGCCAAACAAATACAAGTAAACATTGTTTGATTAATCGTATTGCTAACAATTTGTAAGACATGTGAATCTTATATATAAATACAAAAAAAAAATGTGGACGGATTGATATAGACTTGGTACGTATTTTCACTCCTTCTGTATGGGTTAATCATACCACCTGTCACCCAACGAGATACCCCATTGTGGTGGATAAGACTCCGAACTTGCAAACGGGTGGTCCCGAGTTGGTATGCTGCCTGTTGCATGCATCCTTCAAAAAGATATATGCCAAAGATATCCCTCCTCTCCGGGTGAAAGGGGGGGGGGGGGGGGGCTAGGGTTGTGTATTGATAATGAAAGGGTCGTTTGGAAGAGTAATGCTAAATCTCCAGGAGATAAGACCGATAGGACTGTAAATAATCAACATTCGACAGTTATGGTGTTAATAGTGACAACCTTCGGGTTCATTTTCTGCTGCTAATGATCTGTTGTAATGATCTTGCTCAGAGAGGAGTTAACGTTCGGCCAAAGGGTGCTGTTCGTTATTCCGAAGGTTCGTTAATCCTTAACACACACATTCCCTATACCTAGAGGTTCGTTAATCCGAAAATTAAAAAGGGTTCGTTAATCCGAACACTTGTGGCGTTATTCCGAAGGTTCGTTATTCCGGAGATTCGTTAATCCGAAAATGAAATTCGGAATAACGAACCTTCGGAATAACGAATCTTCGGACTAAAGAGCCTTCGGAATAACGAACCTTCTGAATAACGAGCTGTAACCCGGCCAAACATGCTGCAGAACACGTGAATTTCAGTCCGCGCGTGGGTATTCAGGGAACCCCCGTCGATCCCCCACTCCCTACAACCGCATGTTTCCACGTTAATAGCATCCATTCATGTCTTATTCATTGGCAAGCAACACTCAACCACCAAAGTAGTAGTGGCAGAGGTGGTTGTGGTGGTGGTGGTGGTGATGATGATGATGGAATGGGGGGGGGGGGGGTGGGAATCAGGTAGGTGCAGTATGAGGACACGAACAATGAGGACGAGTTAGAGTATTCAGTTACAGCGTGCGGCTTATGGAAATGAGCCCGGCGAATTCGGTAAACGATGCGAGCGGGGAAAAGTGCGACAACACTCCGGATTACATGAGGTGCGTAGATCCGGGTGCGATGAAGTTTCTGAGCGATGAAAGGCTGGTTTCAACATTATACACTGAAAACGAGACAGGGTCCTAAGAGACACGTTCGCACCGTAAAGAAAACGAAACACCGAAGAGAAAGAACATAGAAACTTACGAAACAAAAAACAATGACGTAAGATTTCTCCTTTCTTTAAAACCATCTGCGAATGGGGGTGAATGAACGGACGTGGCATGCGTTGAAATGCAGACCTTTTCTCTCGGTATCATAATAAATTCATTTTTTCTTCTTACAAAGCAGCTGCAAAGCTTTTTGTTTAGTCGTTTTCACTTCTCTTTTTTTTTGGCAAGAGTGGGATGAAACCAAGCAACCTTTATTTGGACGATTAACTTACCAAAGATTTCTCACGGGCTTATACAATCGCAGTAAAAGCAGATGGACGGGAACGATTTAATTCATCATACTCATTGATCCGGTAGACCTTTAGGTTCTAATATATATTTCTACTTGCGATGAGAACGTATGTTTAGCAAGGGAAACTCAACTCCTTGCTGATTGATTTTGTTATTGATATTTTGAAAGAACACAATAGAATTGAACAAAGAGGACGGTTTCTGCCTGCTAGAAAGAACAGTGTCCCGCAGTGCGAAACACAATGCGAAGCACAGTGCGAACATAACGTGAAGACAGTGTGAATATATCTTCACACTGTTAACATCGATGTGAACACAATGTGAATCATCTATTCACAGGAGTTGAAACACAATGCGAAGCACTAGTGGGAACATAACGTGAAGACAGTCGTGAAATTCCTTCACACTAGTGAAAATCGATGTGAGCACATTGTGAAATCATCAATTCACAGTGTGAAACGGTGACTGAACATTACTATGTGACATTTCTGTGAAAAAACCATACCACAGTGTGAAATCATCTTCACACTGTTTAAATTCGAGCGGGTCTTTATATACATAGGTCGTACTATGTGAACACATCGTGAACACACTGTCGCGACTGTATGACACTGTGTTCTTTCCAGCAGGCGTGTCTTTTATCATGAACGGACAACGAATGAAAATGGTATTTATCATTATCGAACATTCCCAAATGTTTTCTACCAATAAAAGCAGTGGGGTTATTGTTCAATATTGCATACAATATAATTCTGATATTCCTTCATACACACTTGGTCTGTACAAGTTTTACAAAGTCATTTTTTTTTTTTTCACGAACTACTTGAACCCTGTTCATAAACATATTCTTCATCGTCGTAATCCTAATCACCACATATAAGCCATTCTGCAAAATCATTAAGAGATCAAATCATCAAATTTGAATAGTTGGATGATTTCAATCAAGCTGCACGAATTTAGCTCACTTTGATTGAAAGGATGTATGATGTCTGTTCGCAAACTCTTATCAAATAAAAGAATATCTGGTGATTAGTTGTTTGCCAGCGAAATGAACTACTTGCGAGAATGTGACTTTGAAATTTAAACGAAATGATAAATAAAAGTCAATTTGAGTATGCCGCACATCATTTCTCACTATGGAAAAGCATCTTTTTTAGTGAACTCGTCACTTTGCATAAAAGACGCCAGATTCCTTACGAATGTTCGCTTTTTTTCAAACAAAGCACTGTTTTATGACTCTTGTCGTTGTATCGCAAGAAGTGAAAGTGTGATATTGCTCAACAAAAAATCTCTGTTTCCATGACCAAAAAGTGTGATTCCCCTCGATCATTGACCTCGCTACTAGACGATATTTACTGTTATTTTGTCGACTTTTCTGCTTTTCAGCTTTTTGTGAATTCAACTTTTTTAGGGTAATTTTCTGTCGGCGTGATTTATATATATATATTTTGTTTCAATTGACATAGCTCAAAAAAAACATAGTTGTGTTATCATGTTGACATGAATTCCTTTTGGGGAAGTCAAATTGACAAGATGATTTATGTTTTGCTCACAAAAGTTGATGAGTTGAAATTGATAACGCAATTTCTCCAGGATGGATGTTTAGTTAACTTCATCAGACGAAATATCTCGGCGTCATGTCTTCAAGTAGAACTACATTTCAACGCTCGGAACACGCATTTTTTTTTCTGCCTTATGGGTGTTAAAACTCAGAACACGTATACCCATATTGGACAATGTTGGAGGAGGGGGGTAGTGTAGTAAGGGCTCCTCAAGTTAGAGAAGAATCAGGAATTGTAAAGTCTTTCCTGGTTGTCCGGGTGGGTTGTGCTCCCTTCTGGCTGTGCTATAACTGATGCAGCCCCCATCATCGGAAAATCTCGTTTAATGGAGCTGTCTTAAATATCCTCCACGGCCATGGTCGCTGCGAGCGGAGAAGTGCAGACATGAACTTTTAATTGATTCTGTTCAATCAAGGAGAAAGGGAGCCCGACATTGCCAGATCTCATCAAATCCATCAAGACTGCAGGTCACGATAATACCGTCTCTGTTCATGTTCTAGTCATGCTTAGTGTAAACAGTTAAAATCGTAAAGTCATGAACTTCCCGCACCTGCTCTTGAGAGCCTCTACTCATCATCGTGCATTACAAGAATTGGAACCATCCGTAACTTCGGAAAGAAAGAGAAGAGAGTCGCAGCTTTTCCAGTTGGGTCGAGATAATGCGTAGAACGCTGCTCTGTGCAAGTACACTATTACCAAGGATATCTACATTATCGAGAGACATTCACACTGCCTACGCACCACATGTTTAAGTATTTGTCAGGCATTGATAATAGCCCAGAAAAGAAATAGCTCAAGACCTCGAATCATACACAATAATCTTAGATCATGGTAGAGTGATCTTGAACTTTCATTCTTGAACAAAATTTGTTGTCTCAGTATCTGAAGAACACGCACAGACATCTAATTTTCCGATCAATTTCAGACCCTCGTCAGACACTTGCCTTTAATTCTCATGAAGTTATTGAGTCATTTCCTTTCTAGGCGCTGAATCTCCTTGGCAAGACTTCTGTTTCACCTATAATCTAATTTCATTTACAAATGCTTGATGTCATCTCAATGATATTTGCCCATCAAATGATCAGCATTCCATTCCGACTGATCAAGGCAAGAGCCCAATCAAACTCGACAGACGAGTAGGATATTTCATTATCCGTGAGTGGAGTTGATGTTTGTCAATATGAAGTGACAAAGGCTCCACCGCAATTCGTAATAATTCAATCCATTGACATTAAAAACAAGATTAGATAAGCAATGCTTCTTCATTTTGAACTTTGCAAATAACTTTTTAACATGTCTAAGCAGTGTCAAGCACGAACAGTCGACGTCTTCCTCAGGATGGAACCACAGCTACTGTAATGTAAAAAACTTAAGGACGGCAACAGGCTAAGTCGGGGCCCTGAGCCCGGATTAAGGTAACGACTCGTTTGAGAATGTCAGACAACCTCATTAAAGGTTATATGAGATTCAAGGAGACTCACCTGACACAACACTGAGCTAAGAAAACACGTTTGTGGGGTGGAGGCGTTAACTTAGACAGTATCTCCCTCTCTCTCTCTCTCTCTCTCTCTCATATCTATATGTGACCCTGCAAGGCAAAACCAACAAAATTGCCAGATATGGATTTTTTTTTTTTAGTTAAGGGCATATTCTGAAAGAGCAGACTCTAAGCTTTAAAAATATAATGATGTATATCTCATTTCAAATGGACCCTCCTAAGCTATCTTAATATTGGAAAGAAAGCACACAGTCTGGAAAAGTGTGAACTGAGAAAAGAGGCTCTAGAGTGCATGGTGAATTCAAGTGCTTAATCTTTACCCAGCCGTGCTAGCTGTGCGATAAATGGGACGAAAAACACCCCCAGGATGTATACCACTGAAGCATAACAATGACGAAATTATCAGATTAAACTGAAATTAAGCATGGTCTATTAACACATTCTGTCCATGAGTAATGCCAACTTTCAAAGCAGTTGCAATTCCGTTTAGAATTTAGTAGAGTTAAAAAGTGAAGGATTTTCAAGAAATTAAAGGGGCTTTTAAGACATACCTAATCTCATTACTCTACGAAAAAAAAGGTTGCGCTTAGAAACGTCAGTATGAAGCGCCATATAAATGCAATTATTATTATTATTATTATTATAAAACTGTTGAAAAACACATTTTTCCATTCATTTCATGATCCCAATCTTAGGAATAATGTAGGAGAAGAATAACTCTTTCAAAAACATTAAAAACTCAAGATTGACTTGGTTGGCCAGTTTCACCTTTTTTGAGTCCTCATTTAAAATGAAGGGGTGCGCCTTTTTGTTGGTTTTGTGATGCATCACAAAAAAATTAACCTGTACATAATATAGGTATATATATAGAAAAAATATATATATATATATATTTATTTAGTTACTCATTATTTATTTATTTATTTATTTATTTACTTACTTACTTATTTATTTATCTATTCATTCATTCATTTATTTATATATAGTAGGACTTTGATTATCCGGCCATCAATTAGCCGGATTCTCTGTGATGCGGACATTGACTGGCTGACATTTTTAAAAAATGTTTTCATGTATTTACCGAGCTAGATCCCTCTCAAAACATACACACGTTCGACAATTATCGTCGGGACATATCCCAATCATCGCGCACTGGAAGTCCGTTCGTGAGACAATGTCAAAGACAGGTGCCGCGCTTGTAAATGGCACTGAGTGCACAGCAGTTCAGTCCTCGACGAGGCGCAATATTGACCTAATTGTCTGTCAGTATTAATCCAACGAACAACACATGAAGGAATTTTTACTTGTATTTCGTTTTATTTCATTATCAATTTCTGAAGTATGGAACATGACAATGCCATTCGGGTAATCATAATATTAGTGAAATGGTAATAGCATGATATGCTAGAAAGTGTTGTAAATAAAGCATGTCTCTCTTATCCGGCAAAATCGATTATCCGGACACCCGTCGGTCCTGAAGTGGCCGGATAATCGAGGTCCTACTGTATTACCGTTGATTACCGTCATTTTGCCAATTTAATTTCTATGGTCACATTTGCCCTCTTGCAGAACGCAGTGCCCCAACCTCATTATGTTTTATTCACCATTTTAGAATATTTCAATTCCGCCCACGGACTCTACGGGGCAAGGGACGTGCTGCTTTTTATTTCGTTTTGATTTTTAATAGATGAGTCGAAGTAATTGTGCGCAGTGTGGGCGCGAGGAGGCGTCACATAAGACTGAGAAATATTTGATAACGCCAGTGATAATGACGATGACAACGATAACAACAAAAAGACCATGCCAATCTAAAGAGGCAATAGACGCGCAACGGCGACACGTCGTTGGCTTATTGATTATTAAGGAGCTCCTCAGAAAGTGGCGGTTAATATAATATAGAGTTGTTCATTATTATATTGCCCAGTCCGCGGGCCTCTTTTCTTGTCTAAAATGTGGATACAAAGCTTCGATCTGGCAGCAGGGTGAGGACGTTATCTTGGAAGGTGCAATTGTTGACAAAAAAAAAATCTAAGAAAAATACAACTAAAACACACACACACACACACACACGCACACACACACACACACGCACACACCCATACACACACACACACACGCACACACCCATACACACACACACACACACGCACGCACGCACACACACACACACACATACACACACACTCATAATCCGAAGTATCAAGCTAATTTTCACAATGGTATTTATCGTTAAAAAAATAGAAAATGAAATACTGACAGAGTTTGTACATCCCTTGCTACAGCTTTAAAGGGATCGTACAGTTTTGGTTGAGACCTAATTTCAGGTTTCTAACATTTGTTGGTGAGATAATGAGTAACCTCTTATGAAATTTTAAAGAGCATGTAATTCTATGAGGAATTCAGCTTTTACATGACGAAAATTGGTTTTGAAATGGCTGAGATATCAAAAAAAAAAGAGCGATTCTCATAAAGTGTGGAACCCACACTTTATTACGATCGCTTTGTTTTACCTTGTTTTTGGATGAGTCATCCAAACCCGATTTTCATCAAATAAACTTTGAATTCCTGTTAAAATGTTATGCTCTGTACTATATCATAAGTGTTTTCTTGGTATCTCGCAAAAAGTTAAAAGCCCAATTCTCATCTCCACCAATACTGTACCATCGCGCTTTCATTGTGAAAGACAATGACCAGCGTAGCGATCGATTGGCAAGGCCTATCCTAGAACTGGTCGTCTTCGCACAAAACGACACTATAGCCTATGGTGTCCTCTTTTCGGTGTGATGTGATTGGGATATATTGCTTTCCTGTCGGGGCTCTTTTTATGAGTGCCCAAATGATTAGTATTTATAGCCTGTCAGTCGACGAGTGTGTAGGAGTCCTATTTGTTAATCGTTACGGTATCCTACACACTACTCTTTACAGCGTCACGAGTGGGAGTAAACAGTTGCGAAAGATAGGGCGGTAATTTGGCGTGGCAGAGATACGGCTCCCTTAAAGGGGATGTCCAGACGACTTTCATAATTTCACATCATGTAGTACATAAATTGACTGCCCCATGTATAGATTAATTAGATTTATTGTGATTCTTGAGCAGATAAACCAACACTCTGAAAACCCACAACAAATTACAATGAGCAAGGATGATGACATAGGATGCTCACTTATAAATATTCAGAGATGTAGCAATGCAATTCCATTACAATACCGTTTGATTAACAAGTTCATCTGTGCAGAATTTATGTATGTGTTCTTTCCTTTTCTGCTAATGCTTTCTTGATATGAAGCTGCTATGTCATCATCCTTTATTGTTCGTTGTGATTTGGTATAATTTTTGAAAATATTCTCTTTTTTCCCCATCCCAATCACTATAAATTCTGAAACTCTGTACCCAGTGTAACCGAATTATAGTTGTTCCAATGTAACAGTCTGAAATCAGCCGGAGGGCTCCTTTAAAATGATGAAAATGTTAATGCCTTTCAGGATACCGTCAAGGATTAACAAATAGGATTCTTTACACCCTTATTTTTCTAAACGGAAGAGAACCGCAAAGCTGACTCTTGGGCGTGTCAAGTCGGAATCAAGTTACAATCCCATAGCCATATATTTTCTAAACCGTCAAGATTTTTTTTTTCAAGTAATCATATCCAGTGAGTAAGAGGAGAGCGTAAATTTTAATCCTGTTTTTTATTTTCAGGTTTTTCTTTCTTCATTTTTTGTTTGTTTCAAATTTTCTATTATCAGGTGGATTGATAGTCCTACTTGATAAGCGGCCGATTATGTCATGTCTAATCCTGGATAACATGAAGGGCTAACTTGATGGAGTCACTTTCATGGAGTGGACGAATGTTTCTGTGACACAACTATCATGTGACGTCACAATCTGGATAATCATTTCAATATGTATTGTGCTTCCTTGTCTTCCAAATGTCACACACACACACACACACACACACTCATATATATATATATATATATATATATATATGTGTGTGTGTGTGTATATTGATAGATATATACTTATATATATATACATATATATATATGTGCATATATTATATATATAGTGCATGAGGCTGAATGCACTATAACAATATAAGCACCGACAAATTCTGAATTTGCCCCGAAGGCCAGTTATATTCAATGAGGCCGCAGGCCGAATTGAATATAATTGCCCGAGGGCAAATTCAGAATTTGGAGGTGCTTGGTACTTGTTATAGTGCAATAAGATGTCATGCACTATGTGATATATAAGATAGCATACATACCCAGGCAAGATAAGCCTAGATCATTTCTAACAGTTGCACGTGTCTACACAAGCAATAATACCAGTTTCTTTGAACCTGTGTAGACTAGACAAAATCCTGAAGATCCAAATTCAACTATAGAGTCTAGGGTCTACGTGGTTATATCTAACGTTTTCTAGGCCCTACGATAGGTTAGGTCTAGGGCCCTAGGGGTCCTGGCCTAACGTTTTTATACTAGATTACGTACACTGTACTGTACGTCACTTACGAGCGACAGAGCTAGTTAACACTTGACCCTAGGTCAACTAACAGTAACACGTTAGACGCCCTACTTACTGCACTGTGGGTCCAGGACCAGGACTAGATGATGTTTTGTAGGATTAGGGATCTACTGGATTTAAACACAAGGCTCGTGCCAGGCCCCATTGCTGCACATGCGGATTCCGAGAGTGTGTTGTGAATGTCGTAGTAAAGTTCATAGCGTAGCGTGATCAAAGAGCGCTTAGCGTATACTGTACACACCACACGCTGCCCATTTCCACGGCGCACTTCCACGTAGAATGTACGGAGAAAGCGGCGCAAATCTTGGGTTGACTTGCTCAGTAATATCCGTCGGATTGATTCCTAAATCAGAACAGTAGGAGTCCAAAATTCGTAGGGCGTATTTGATGGCATCCTTTGTGTCCTTATTGTCTAAGATACTGTTTATATAAATCAGTCTCTCTAAAAGTAGCGAACCTGTTCATTTCAGCTTCCATGTTTAAATCTACCGCTGAAAGTCTAGTCCCATCACACAGATAAGTTGCTGGCATAGCCAGCCTGCGAGAATTGAGAATAACGATAATATCGAGCAAAATATATCGCGGTTGTGGCGCAATCGCGTTGATAAGGTGCGGGATTCAAGTACTCGATGATTAAAATGAGGGAGCAAAAACCGATATCAAATCGATAGTGGGTTATCGTTTGCAATCGTTATATTTTGCGTGCACTATAACTTTTGTCGTGCACTGCCGGCCTGTATCATAAGTATGTATGCTATTTTATATATATATATATATATATATATATATATATATATATATATATATATATATATATATATGTGTGTGTGTGTGTGTGTGTGTGAGTGTATCTCGATTTATACAGGTTTTTTTCAGAAACCAGGAAAGCCCTAAACGATGCAGTCATAGGATCAGTATAGTGTTTCCAAGCCTAAAACAAAATCTGCTTGATCTTGATACCCGATAGTTCTACATTTCCCAGGGTACCAACCAATGATTACGTGACTGACCTTTCGACTAGAAAGACAACCCAGAAAGGCGGGGTCTGATTTGCTATAGTGTGCTAGTTTTCACTCTACCGCAGTTCATGATTTGACATCAGCGGCTAAAAGCAGTGTCAGACGTGGCGCATCTATTTCTTTTTTCTTTTAAGCATTTTTTTAAAAGAAGCAATTCTTCATCGTTGTCTTAGTAAACATTTCCATCTGAATTAATTTTCCTTTTCTGTTATTCTGTATGACCACGAGATGATCGCTACAAGTACGCTAGCATGAACAGCATTTATAGGGCAACAGCTCAAAAATGCCTCTGACATTACAAACAAACAGGTTAGCCATAGTACTGTCTGAAGCCATTGCCCCAAACCATTATTGTTTTCAAGTATAATCTCAGTGAATACAGGAGTTCACACGAGGATAATGATTGAATCATGTCGGCTTCCGAGGCGTCTGTGAATCCAAACCGACGTGGGCTAGGAACATTGATATCACCAATTCAAGAGTCGTTTGACTGATGTTCCCTGGCATTTCGACCTTATCATTCCGTGATTATTTCGTATGCTGTGTTGTGGAGGCTCAGAACATTATCTGAATACATATTGTTTACCCCTTCCCTTCCTTCCTTTTATCTTTTATCTTCCTTACCCACATCTGACTGACTTCCTGTATGGAATTTTAAAATCCCGATGGACTCTTTGCGTGACTTATTTGATTCCCGCAAGTAATGGGTTAAAATCATCACGCGGGGAATCGAATAATGATGAGACCCGTCCATCATTATCTTGTCATAACGTGCTCGGCATGTTCCCTGCCGTCTTGCCGGTAGCATCCTCGTCCCCGGAGACTGTGCCTACACCACGGCGTTTCCATTTTCGTATACCCAGCGCAGATCCCGCGTTTTCAATTACACCTAATGAGCGGGTTGCGAAATATCATCAACAACGCAGCAATTAGGCCACGGAGGTTGGAAGTACACCATCTACGTGAAATGCCAATTCTTCGGTGTAAAAAAAAAAATGTTGTTGTTCATTCTCGAATATACCCGAATATTTCGTCGCATACATAAATCTAGCTCGTAAATCACCAAGTTTCACTCAAACGTAATTGTCATACCATTATTATGACTTGCTTCATATACGTCTGGTATGCGTCTTGAATGACGTAATTATAATCAAATTGTACAACCCTTGTAGAAGAGATGATTACAAAAGAACGATCGTCCCTTCAACAGGAGGGATGTGATATGGTTCCTGATAATGTCGAAGCTTTCTAAGGTTTGCAAGATTCTCCAACAACGCAGACCAAAACAATCACATTTGCATTAATTCTCACTCCATTCTAGAAGAAACCAAACAAAACCTAAAGAAAATATGCTTCTATAGAATGCTTATTTTCGAACAATGTACTTATCTCCTTTCCTTTTCCCCTGCCATGTAGACATTGGTATCGATCAAAACAAAATGGAAGGCACATATTTCTATTATTAATGTGTCAGCAACAAATTGATCGATGGATTGACTGATTGAATGAGAAACTCTTTCATATATCGAATTTCTGTCAAGTTGCATTGTGACGATATATTTTCTATTTTGCTTGTTGTTGTTCCGGCTTTAATGTTATTTCTTGTGGTATATATATATATATATATATATATATATATATATATATATATATATATATATATAATACACATAAACACACACCACACACACACACACACACACACACACACACACACACACACACACACACACTGGGAGAGCTGTGAATAGGAGAAAGGACAAGTAGAAACCTAGAGCGAGGGAGCCCCCTACGGCTGATGTAACGCAGGCCGGTTACTGAGTGACAGACTAACAAAGCATGGTGCACAGCATACATGATACTGTAAACGGATGAACAACAATATTGTTGGGATTTTTTTTTCAGAGACCATAATAATTACTCTGAAGGGTAAAAAATCCGTGCGGATTTTTCTACATTTTATGGGATAGTGGCTTTCTTTATTTCTACATCCCTCGGAATGTCCCTGGCGGAAACAACCCTGTAACGGTATCACAAGAAATAACATTATAGCCGGAACAACAACAAGCAAAAAAGAAAGTTAAACAAGGAGTGGGTATCATGTACGACACGTCCCGAAATTTATTGCACGTGCGGATTGTCCAAGGTTAAAATGAACTGCGCACGAAAGATTCATTAATGTTAATATTAAGACCAGACAGCGTGCTATAGAAAGACGCTATTGTGAAAACAAACACATTTTGCTTAGGGAATATTTTGACATAAGTGAATTTTGATTTTTTTTTCTCCCCTTACGATTTCAATCACCACAGCAAGGGCGAGCGCCAGGAAATTTAATCTCTCGTAAGATCGGGAATGAATTCTCTGGGTCAGTATGCACGTACAGCATTATGATGACGTCATCGGACATCAAATACTGGACACTTTTAGATTGTACACCGCACGTGTCATGATTTTTCCAACGCAAGACAGAAGCATAAAACGGTAAATAAGATATCCATTATAACTCGTGACTTTCTTCCTTTCAATAAGGGACGCTCAGGTACAACCATATCTCCTTACCTACCACAAATTGTTGACAGAAGCACGAAAGCTAGCATGGAGGGCTTTGCCGTAAATCCCCGGCAGATAATTTTAGACAGACAGACAGACAGACAGACAGACAGACAGACAGACAGATAGACAGACAGACAGACGGAGAGTCCACAAAATCGTTTCACGTTTACATTCCTTTACTGATGAAACGAATCCAGGAGTACAAAAATAATTCATGAGTTAAAAAAAAATCCTCAGGGTTGAAACCAAAGTAGCAACAAACAAAGCGATGCGATATTGACAGCAAACAATCTGTATGCATGGTCATCATGATTTAGATTAATTGTCTACCGATAGACAAAGTAACAGAGAATGAGGCCAAGAGAATTACACTCTGAGGTCATTTGGTTGATAGATGGACGATTCATTTAATGGTGTTTATGAAATCGAAAGTTATTTTGACTGTCCTTGTTATGACTACATTATTATTGAGAATGTGCCTTTAATTATATAGTCTTGTTGTTGTTTTTAATTGATTTGAATTCACCTAAAGTGTAATGCCCTATCTTTTCAGCATCTATAAACTGTGTTTACGTGGTGACAGGATTTATATGTGCTGATGTGTGTCTATATGTTTGTATGTGTGTATGGTTGTATGCGTTTGTGTGTTTGTGTGTGTGTGTGCGTGCGTGCGTGTTTTGCAGGAAATCGCAAATGAGTTATTATCCATTCAAATATAATTGGAAACCAAATTGCAGTCTAACCTATCAGAGAGTGTCAAAATTCAAGTCAGGAAATCGATGCGCGACGAACCCCCGATTTGTCTTTCTAGACAACGCAGGGTAACCATTCCTTAGAATGAACCCAAATTGAATGAAATTTACAGAAGCATTTCATGGAGTACTCTATGCTAATGACGAGTAAATTCCTCATGCAGTTTATGATACTGTTTTGTGCAATTTATCAAAGGGGACTCAGATTATTCTACCCTGTCAACAAAAAGACAGCCCCTTGAAATGTAAAATGTCTGATATCATAAAATCATATCAAAACTATATAAAAGTCAATCATCAACATGATCAAAGCGAATTACTTAGAGACAAGTTAGTCTCTGTAAGAGGCATGATTATGATAATAATAGTAATAATAATAATAATAATAATAATAATAATAATAATAATAATAATAATAATAATAATATTATTATTATTATTATTATTATTATTATTATCATAATGATAATAATAATAGGGAGACTCATATAAAGCGCTCATTCTACCTAAAAAAGATACTCATGGCGCTGTAGAACAGCGCCATGAGTATTGACACTCTTTATACCAGTTTACCAATTAAGTGTTTCAAGAGAGAAGAGTCATCTTTACTGGTATTCAACTTGAAAACAAAGTAATGAATAAGAAATAGCATCGTGGCACGTGATTTTTAGATGGATTATTTCAGAAAGACTGGAAGAATCTCTGAGGACGATTACATCTCTCTCCTATTCTAAGACATCGTGTAGCTCCTTGAAGTAACTGTTGGATGAGACTGGAGGAGCAGAAAAACTACGAGCTCTGTTTAAGGTCCCTCATAATATGGTACACAGTAAAAGCTATGAATCTCAATAATAATAATAATAATAATGATAATAATAATAATAATAATAATTATAATAATAATAATAATAATAATATTAATAATAATAATAATAATAATGATAATGATAACAATAATAATGATAATAATAATAATAATAATAATAATAATAATAATAATAATAATAGTGATAATAATAATAACATTGATAATGTATTATTTATCCAGGGTACCCTATTCAGTGCTGCCACTGCTCCACCAGACGGCCTTGCCATTTTTGTTTCCCCAGCGTCGCCAGGTACTCATTAATACACCTGGGTCGAGAGGGACATACTGGGTAAGAGCATCTTGTCCAAGGACGTTAAGTACTGGGTGGGAATTGAACTCGGGTCTTCCGATTGGGAGTCGGGAGTCTTATCCACTAAGACACAGCGCCCCCACATCGCGTGGCTGTTTATTGTCATTGTCGTAGCTGTTGTGTTCATGGGGCGTGCGCACTTGCGTGTGGTTTCGCGTTATTTACAAGTGTCTATTGTGAATTTTTACTGTACAAAAAAGAATACAAAACAAAACGAAATTTGCAAAAAGAGGCTCAGCTAATGTTTACATAATTTATAAAGGTATAGAAAAAATGCCCCATCCCCTTTGTTGTTGTTGAGAGAAGCATATGCAATCAGAAGCGGTCAATATTATATAAAAAAAATTGAAAGTGTGAATCGAAGGGTGGTTACCATGGTTTTCAGTCGTGCATTGTTTAAAGATGGACTTAAATGAGCTATTCATAAAGCTAAACGGTTCAAAACACCAAAGCCTCAGCCAGTAATGCTGAAAAGAAGAAGTCATTCAATTCCCAAGCAGTCGCCAAACATTTGAGCCAAAGCAGTTCAATCATCCTTTTTCAAAGAGTCGATATTTCGTTACATGTTTCTCTCACTTTCGTTTTGCACAAAGTTAATCTTTGCTCTGTTCTTTTTTTTCTTTAATTCCGCTTGCTTTTAAATGACAAAAAAGGAAAGTAGACTGCCGAGCAGGGACCCCAGATCTAATATTTGCTGTTTGCTTTGAGAGTCGTACGTGTGTGTTTATTATGATTCTCACGCTCGTGATATCAGCTCGGTCGGTTTCAATTCAATATCATGCCAGCCGAGAAAAGGATTTTTTTTTTTCTTAGAATGAAAAGCTGCCGATTGCATTGCGCTAATCTTTCTGTTTCAATCACGTCTGAAAGTGTTCACTTTCGTTTTTTTTTGTTCTGTTCGGTAGATGATACTATTTTACTTGTTAATACTCTAGAATGATTTTCTTTCTTTTTTTCGTAGTAAACCACTCCCCCTCTCCCACCCCCCCCCCAAAAAAAAAAAACACACACCCCAAACCTATTCCATGCCAGGCCCACAACTTGTGATTTCCTGTTTAGACAAACATTATTCATCAGCAGATATTTTCTTTTTTCAAAAATCATGTCTTTTTCATGTTTTTAGGATAAACATACGAAATCAAGTTATCGAATGTGTGTGGTTTTCTGTAATTTGACAGCCATAGTTAATAAAAAATGGCAAACATCGTCAAATTGTTAATCTTTTTGAAAAGCTTGTCTGAAATACTTTGTGTGTGTGGGGAGGGGGAGGGGTGGTAGAGACTTTGACTAAATTTTGTTTCAGTCTGAAAGTTGGAAGTGAGGAAAGATTTAGCTAAACAGTCCTGTCATCATTGTGGCAAAGAGAGAGAGTGAGTTAGACAGAATCAGGTTGTTTTCATTAGCTCTGAGATTTTCCATGTTCAAGTTAAAAAGGAATAAGAAAATATGTATATTTTTGTTCATCAAATAAACTTGTTCACATCTGCTTCACTGATTCTACATGTTATTCACCTTAAGCGCGTTTGTCTGCATGAACATATACATTGTCTAAAAAATGGGTGATATTTTCGTCATGTTTTATCTGCTCAATCACAGAGTCCATGGCTCGTCGCAGTAAGAAGGGTTTTTATTCGTTTTAATACCCAATCTTATTCTGTCTATTTCTAGCAGTATAACTTTATCAACGCCAATTATTGCATTTGTATAATAATCACTCATCGAAGCTGCCGGCGCCACAAATACAATTATGTGGCAAATTTTATATTTATTTCTTTTTCGTTAAAAATTGCTACGGCTCGGCTTTCATACGCTTTGCTGCATTTTGTTTAAATTTACAATGATAACAGCAGCGAAAAAAAAGGAACTGTAGAAAAAAAAATCTGAAAGAAATGTTTTAAAGTAATGGGATTTGATGATATAAAGAGCTCTGGATTTGGAGGCTATCAAAAAACGGTTCACCGAGTGCGGGAAATTGGTTTCAGAGACGGAAATGGACTTCCACTCCCCACAAAAAAAAAAAAAAGATACACATGCATATTGCCAGTTTCTCCTATAGCAACCTCGCTTTCAGTCGTTGAGGTATTTTGACCACACCAGTTTTTCTGATATTATTGTTGGGAGTTTTGACGATTAAGTTGAGACTCAATTATACTCCACTATATTTTGTATCACGAATTGCTTTGCTGTTATGGCAATTGAAGATGATTATAAAATATAGTTATGTAATTATCTCTATCTATCTCTATCTATCTATCTAATCGATCTATCTATCTAATCTATCTATCTATATCTATCTATCTATCTATCTATCTATCTGTCTATATCTATGTCTATCTATCCATCTATCTATCTATCTATCTATCTATCTATCTATCTATCTATCTATCTATCTATGTCTATCTATGTATATCTATCTATCTATCTATCTATCTCTCTATCTATGTCTATCTATCCATCTATCTATCTATCTATCTATCTATCTATCTATCTCTATCTATGTATATCTATCTATCCATCTCTCTATCTATCTATGTCTATTTATGTAAATATATCTATCCATCTATCTATATCTATATCTATATCTATATCTATCTATATTAATTGATTCTATCTATCTATCAATCTATGTTACCTAAATATATAAAGCAGTAGAGAGGTGAGAAGATCAGCTATACACCTGCAGATCAACATGTGGTAATTATATATATCAGCCCATGGCATAAATACATCTGTCTTTCTTTTCTTTTTAATCTAAAGAACAAACAAAACAAAACAAAACAAAATAAAGCTAAACAAAAATTAAACAATTTTCTAGCCAATTTTTAAACCAAATAAGCATAACAACTAATAGGCCTATATAAATAAGAGGGGAATCAATTAAAAACTTTAAGATTCGTGATGATATTTTTATGTTTTGGGCAAAGATCAAGAAATTATTGTCCTAGAACTTTTATAGAGCATCCTTCTTGGTGGGTTTAGAGGAGAGAAGTGAAGAGTTCGCGATGCTGGACGGCTGATTAATGGCTGATAGACCCGAAGTCCGGATGCCATGGCTCGTATGTTCGCCAGGGAGTGATAAAACATTCAGAACGTCATCAGGGAATTCATGTTATAATGTGACACCACTACGAGTGCATAAGTGATTGAAGAAAGAAAACGAAGATGGTGGGGAGGGATGGGGGGGGGGGGGCAGGGTGAGGGAGGGGGTGGTGAGGGAGGGGAGGTAAGGGAGAAGGGGGGGGGGTCTCTTGGCGGCTGAACCAAGGGCGAGTTTCCAAGGAGCATTCATGGTGAAATTATTTTTTTATACATAAAAACAAAAGTAGTACACCAGTTTCTTTCTGTCCTACATGCTCTTCTACTCTCAAGCGAACCCAGTTTTTTATAAAGGACATAAAGTGTTTTTTCAGAGCTGTAGCCGTTAAGTTTTATTCAATGCTTTTTTTCTGTTTTTTTTTACATCGTTATTAGACTTATTTGTATTCTATTTGATAACATAATAAAGTGCATCTTTAATAGTAAATGTATGATGAAAACATAAAAAGATAAACATCTTTTATTCGAATTGAATGATATCAGTCAATCCGTTGCCAGTTATAGCAAAGCCATGTCCTTGAATATTATATATTGATTTATGTGTTTCTTCGAGGTTTTTACAAAAAATATGTGGCGAATTCAGGTACATTATCAGATAAGCTAATAGCATCAGTCAATCATATTTTTGAACATCACTCAGCGGTTATGTATCAATGTCTTGTAAGAGATTTCATTGATGGTCACTCTGTGCATGGTATCAGGTGTGGACTAGCCGGGGACACTCTATTCATTTGATCTTTAGCTATGCGTGTGTGTGTGTGTGTGTGTGTGTGTGTGTGTGTGTGTGTGTGTGTGTGTGTGTATGTGTGCGTGTGTGTGTGTGTGATAGTGTGCGTTATGGTGCTCGTGATGATATTATGTGCTCGTTTTGAAACGTTTATCCACTCCCGAATTCGACAAATTAATCTTACTGCTGCAATGCTCTCGCATGTATTTTTTTTTTTGAGGGGGAGGGGAGGGGAGATGATCGTGAATGGTGTATTTCAGGAGTGTTTTCCAAAATTAGATTACCGTTAACAATAACAAAATATGCACATGAACATGCACACTTTAATAGTTCCGAAGCACATCATGTACAGCTGTATTGTCAGCGGAGGGACCGATCTCGGTAACAACCGCGAGAATGATCAGAGATGCAGGGAGGGGGGAAGAGGGTGTGGGGGGGGGGGGGGCGTGGGCTCACGATCAGTCGGTGCTATTGATCAGTACTTGGGGGCCTGAAGCAATTGAACGAATCGGTTGAAACTTACCATCTGAATGCGTCAGCTATGTCAGTGGCAAGTGTCGGAAAAACAGCATGTCTTTCATGAACTCTTTTCTTCATTTTTTTTTACGTTAAACCACCTGCCATCGAAATGAGCGTCGCCAGAAATCAAAGTTTTTACCCTAACGCGACTATCATCATTCTTTTCTTTGTTTTCACTTGAGGGACACACAATATTGAATACACCTATATCGATGAGGGTAGGTAATGATCACTTTACGCAAGAGTTGTCATTCACCCGTCTCAGAAATCGGGGCACCTGGAATTATCCTGCACAGATTTCAAAGAAATGCAATTTCCCAGTGTCTTGCTATTTTCCCCTCAAATGTTCAGAGTCTAGATTTTTTCTCTCTGTCTCTGTCGATTTTTTTGTTGAAGTGATTTGTCGTGAATGTGTCTAGCTGTTAGCATGCAAAATTGAGCATCGATTTTGAAACGTGTTTTGATGCGGCGTGTTTTTCTTGCCGAAGGGGTAATGGTTGTTGTTCAAGGGTTGGAGCAACAAGGAAAAGGCAGCGTAACTAATGGGCATAGAATCGTCTGCCCTCCCTCGAATTCGATTCATTTCATTTCAAAGTGAACGAAAAAATATTTTCTCAGCACTTGCCGTAGCAAATTCATTGTCCCATCAGGCCTCTACTTTTTTTTTACCTTTCGTTTTTGTTTCGTGAGAATATTAGAAGCATAAAAAAACTTTCAAAGTTTGCTTTCAATTTTGGACAAGCAATGGTATCTGTCACCTTTAAAAACAAACGCCCAGAATATGATATACAGAGTGCTGTATAGTCTCAATTCAAATTGAAATCTGAGATCCGCGTACCACATAAGATACACAAACAAGCATGGGAAATTGCCTCTGTAAGGCACGACAGAAGGACAGACTAAAAAAATAAATGGAAATGGAGGAAACGTAACAAAGTGGAGAAGAGAAAGATGTTCAGGCCCAAATAAACCTTTTGTCATACTTGTCCTCATTTCAGTTTGTTAAGATAGAGAGAGAGAGAGAGATGGGGGGATGCTGAGTATATAAGAGTAAGAAAAAGAAGAGTTTAAAGGAAAGGAGACAGCATTCTCCATATAAACAGACTGATACAGAACTCGAATAGAGAATATACCAGCCTGGCGAACGATTGAATGAAAAGTGCAGCTGAGTTCATAGGCAGAGGGAGAAAGGAGGGCAAGAGATTAAAAAAAGAAAATGAAATGAACCGATGAGTGACGTCACGAGAGCTCGGGAGTGAGAAGTAAGGAAGAATGCAAGAACGGGAGAGAGAGAGAGAGAGAGAGAGAGAGATGGAGAGAGAGAGAGAGAGGGATAGATAGAACGTCAAGAAGATGCGGTATCGTGGCAAGACGCGATTGTTGAATCGAACGGCAATTTCTGTTTCCTTAAAACGCGTAAAAAATAGCAGCTTGTACTCGTCATCGGGAGAAGGAATTTGTGCGTGTATTAACGGGAACTCTTTCTGCTTTTTTGAACACGCGTCCATTCATCATCACTCATGCATACATGTGTTTTAACTATTGTGTGTGCTATTAAGCGCTTGCATACGTGTGATGATTTCCAAAGGCGGTGTCAATATAAAGGCCGAAACTATTCGCCAAGTCAATGACACGTGTCTTGCTGCGTTAGCTAAAAAGAAAATAATAATAAAAAGTCGGCAAAGTTAATGTATCCTATCGCGAAATAAACTTTGAAGGGAAAATGCAAAAACGTTTCATTTCAACAAACTAAAACTTTTCTTTTTGTTAAGCGAATCTAGTTGTCCCTCATTAAGCACGACGTGACACTTCATCATGGCGCATGTTATTATTGAACAGTAGAATGACAACTAATTTTTCATTTTGACATGCTACTCCAAAGGCGTAAAAAATTTATTTTTTCTCCTTTTGATGTTTTAAGGGGAGGAGACCTGCATGAACTCGAGCTCTATATATTTCCACCTTGCATTGGGAAGATGGTACAAGTAAGTGGTTTGGCATCTGTCCGACGTATTTACGAGTTGAGTTCAAATAATCTCCTACTTTATCATCATCTGTGATGAAGGCCCTGTTTTGATGTTGTTGTCTTACGTGAGGTTTGCAGGCACTCCGAGTTGCCAAAATTCCTGTCGTTACTATGGCAGCAGCCTTCACAAACAGAAGGGAGGAGGGGAATCATCAGTTGCGAAGACTCCTGTCGTTGCTGCTGCAGTAATCGCGACCATACAGCTTAATATCAAGTGATTGCAAAGTGGGTCTCTAAGCAGGACTATATTATGTTTTGCGAAAGGTGAAGGTGATGTGGCTCAGTCAGTAGTGGGTCTGCTTCGCAAACAACTGTCTCAGGTTCAATTCCCATGGAGCCTAGCTGAGTAATGTCGTGCGTAATCGTGCCATCCCTCTAGTTAGAGACAAAACACGCTGTCTCTCGGATAGGACATTAGATGAAGACTGCGTGTGACAGAAACACAACCTACTCAGGTAAAAGATCCCACTTCATTCATTTAGAACCTTGAGCAGCGTGCTAACCGGGTGAAGTAGTCCACCCCAATACCTGCATCAGAAATGGGCGAATGATGCCGACCCCTCGGGGTGCTCTTCACCCCCCGCCCCATCCCAGGTGACTAACAACTAGTCAGCAAGCGGTATCAACTAGGCACATACGAAGAAGACGAAGATACTTGATCTGCCACACACAATCAAAAGCAGTCCTCTTTCGTGCGATCTACGTAAGATATGAAGTTTTCCATTGCCTTGTAAGCACAAAATGATTTTTTAACAGAGCAAAGTAACCCATTTCTGGGATCAGGAGGTGATGGACGCTACCAAGTTTGAGAAACACTCACACACACACACACCCGCACGCACGTACACACACATGTAGTGTTGATATCTGTAACACACACGTGTGATGGAAATCCTTGAAGAGTGACTTTGTTAGTATGAGACAAGAATATAAAAGAGTTTTAGGCCAGTTCCTGAACTGAATGAGCCTCTCCGTAATCTCCTGATTCATAATAATTATTGCGGATACACAGACTTCGTTATTGCTAAAGAAACACAAGTTTGTTTATTTCCGTCATACACATACATACAGATATAAAAGACAACATAAGGTACAAGGAAAATGATACATCATCCATAAAATGAAACATACGTACATAGCAAATGAATAGTGTGACACATCATCGATATACGAAAAAGAATAGAATGTAGGATTAGAGAAAGATAACGGCTGGATAGCCCATAATCAGCTGTACTTTTCTAGTGCCGCTGGTCTTCCATGGGGACCAGTAACAAAGAGCTAAGAAAGAAAAAAGAGTAAAAGATTACATATTATATAAATACAAAATTATGATAGTCTCATGAAATATGGTTTTATGTTGCAATATTATACAAAATTTCAAAGCAAAATACACTTTCTTGAGATGTGTAGATACATTTCTTGTGTATCAGAAAAAGAAATATAGATGGATTTACACTGATGAGATTAAACCAATTAAACCGTTTAAAATCCTTCAGTGACGTGCAGTCACGGACAGCATACGGAAGGCTGTTTGTTTGTTTATTTGTTTGTTTGTTTGTTTGTTTGTTCATTTCCATCTGAGAAGATGGCTGGAAAGCCCATATTCAGCTACGTTTGAAAGCTGGTATTCCATGGGGTCCAGTTGTTATATAGTTTGGCTCTCCTGTAGAAAAATGCACGTTTGCAAAAGTTTGTCCGAGGTTTTGGAAGGCTAAGGCTACGGTAAATTGGTAGGGTTTGGGGGAATAGAATATATTTTCGTATAAATAGGTAGGTATTAAACCATTCAAAGTCTTGAAAATCATTACTCCGATGTGAAATTTTTGACGGGATTTGAACATTTCCCACTGTAATATGCCGTGCATTGACGTAAAAGTGTGTTAGGATTAATCTTCAGAATAATTCTTCCTGCTCTATTTTGCAGCTTTTGCAGTAAATATGTTGATTTATATGTTTTTCACACGATGACTCCCAAATCACATCTGCATAATCTAAATGAGGAAGTAGTTTTCTGTCGATCGGCCGAATACTTGCGTTGTGGGCAGGCTTGTGCACAAACAAGTCTGCCATATCATATTAAACGTGAATAGTTGCCGAGGTTTAAATCAGGGGCGGGGGGCGGATGGCATTTTTTGACCCCCGACAAAACTTGACGGCGGGGTCAAGTGACGTAAGAAGGGGCCTCTTTGATTCGTTTTGCTCTGTCGTGTGAAACACAGCATAAAACTATGGTAACTAATTCAATAACAGCCCAGTAGAAGAGAGTAAATAGACGGAACTGTAATGACTCGATGTGAGTTAATAGAGGAGCTGAACAACACGCGCAGGAACAGAAACGAGATTGAGCGAGGCAAACGACATAGGTGTTTGAAATGATTCATATTGATTGGCCAATTGATTTCGCGCCAACTGCCAAACGAGCAGTCAAGCGCATTTCCCTGTGTAGGGTTCCGCGGTACTGAGCACGCATAGAGATAATTATGATAACAAATGGAGGGCGGATATACATCACTATGATGTCGTTGGAACTATATCGGACGCTATTACTAAAATAGGCGACTGAGCCTTTTTACCAAGAATAATTCTGTACGCAGTGTAATTTGAAATCAGGATTCATTTGCGCAACTCAAAAGTAGGTCTATAGGAAATATCTATTTCGTAAATTGTAACTAATTGCGTTAGTGGAACGCTTTCAAAATCAGAAACAGATAAATCAACCCGAAAATGATACTTCAGGTTCCCTCACGAGTGAGACAAAATGTGGCATACGGGTATCGTCCGGGGATTATGAAGGAGCGGGAGTAATGCTGGTTGACACTTTGTCGCTACAGATTAATCTCACGCTCTGTGATTATGACAACACGAGATGCTCCTTGGTCTTCCCCTCATACAATTATAGTGCAACTATAACCGCCTCATGCTCGCCAAATTGATGCCTTGCGTATGACGGAGATAGGCAAGGAGTGATACTGTATAGTTATGGGTTAAAGTCCTGAGCATGGGGGCGGGAGCGGGGATAATACGGTGGGTTATGTGTACTTTATTTTGTAGCAGAGGCGCATCCTTAGTGGGTTCAAGATGGCAAATTTGCGGTCAAGCTTTGCTGCCCTAAACGCATCAAACATCCAAAAGTAACGTTGTGTGTGTGTGTGTGTGTGTGTGTATGTGTGTGTGTGTGTCGATATTCAAACACATGTCATTATTTTTTTCTATCTCTCTCCCAATATCCTGCGAGAGAAGACAAATTTATGCATCGTCTCCTTCTAAACACGTCTCTGACATTCTCCGCACGCAGAAAGGGCACTAAAATCAAACAAAATTCTAATCGATATTAACCATGATCTTATAGTTTGACGTGGGAGGTGGAACCTATTTTTGTTTTCTACCCGCTGTTTCAAGTATATATATATATATATATATATATATATATTACATATCTACAGAGAGAGAGAGACAGAGAGAGACAGAGAGAGAGAGAGAGGGAGGGAGAAGAGAGAAATGAAGAAGAAGAAGAAGAAGAAGAAGAAGAAGAAGAAGAAGAAGAGAAAATCTTTAATTTCCCGTCTGGACGAAGAATTTGAAACCGTTCTACAGTTCAGGCTGAGCTATAATAAAACGTCCTTCCAATTTTGCCAACATTACATGGCGAAGAAAGACACTGAAGGAGAATGCCGTCCATTGTAAAAAAAAAAAAAAAAAAACGTCTTAGTTTTCCGTCATCGTCACTCAAAAGCAGGTCACTCTGGAAGTATGATAGCGGTTGCGTCTAATTGTGGTCAAAAATAGTCTTTTCCTAGGATCTTATTTCATCATTTTTTTCTTTGGCCTTATGGTAATGTTTCATTTCTTAAGGATTCATGATAGGCCATGAGTTAAGATATTGAATTTCTCACAAAAGAAGAAAAACATTTAACACTCATGGAACATCTGGAAGAAATTGATCGAACTAAATTTCTCTTTTTTGAATTATGTAGGGCCTACTCATAATTGTGCGTGGGTTGGGCATTAATTCATTTCAACGCACCAAAGTCGAGCGTCACACATAATATGAGTAAAGTCTATAATACTTGTGTGATATTTCCCTCGTGGGTAAGTGTAACAAAAGGAACAACGAGAATGAATAGCCTTAAGATATATCATGATAAAGAAATATCATCTTATTCTGACAAATTGTACCGATATTGCAATGTCCTCGATTGTCAGAAGGCAAACTGATTTGACCAAAAAAAAAATCTTTGAAAATGCATCTACTACAGTACATCAATGCAATAACTTGGAAACTTACGAGGTAAACGTATAACATTTCCATTCAGAATTGCTGTGATGGGGAGAAGAAAAAATAGAAAACAAAAAGAAAAAGAGAAGAGGTACGAGAGGGGGGAATGGATAGTGAAAGGTATGAAAGCATACGAACAAGAAAACATCAGAAGTAGATACTAGAAGAATTCTTAAGGAATTCATCTATGAATAACAAAAATGGTAAGAAATTGTTCAGGGAGCGTGACGGGAGAGGAGAAAACATACAAGAAATTATACTTGAAACCCTACATCACGGCCCGTCCTTACCACTGAATTTGCTCCCTTCCCTATCCTCATTGGAATGGTGAATTTATGATGCAGTCGTTTTCTCGAGAGCAGAAAGTTTTGGACAGCGTGGTTGCTCTGCACGTTGATATCGAGGTCCTTTATCCCCCCCCCCCCCCCCCAAAAAAAAAAGGGGGGGGGGAATACGGAGTAATTGCACTGACACTATGATGATGCCTGTATAATGTAGTCTGGTGTTATAATTGAAATATTATTGTCATAATCATTTTGCCATTACTCCAATCTCCCGATTATGGCGAAAATTAATTTACTGATGAGAGATCGAGAGTGATTCTTTCGTTTTCTTCTTGATTGTTATAATAACCGCGTCATTTGCTCTCACGTCTTTGAACCATCAATTATTTCTTACACCCCGCTGCAAAATGCTGATAGGATGTATGGTGACTGATTATGAACATGATTTTCCTTCTCTTTCCCACTCTTGCTAGACATATTGAAGCCAACTTAAATCAGCTGTTTTCTATCTCCGATCTATACTCGTTCATGTGAAAGCAAAGCACCAAGATTGTCCGTTTTAACTGTAGCTAAAAAAAAAAGAAAACAGCGGAAAATAAAGAAGAATGTATGCGCTTTAGTTTTCTCTAAACTGAAATCACAACATCCGAGCAAGGAAGTTTGCAGAAAAGACAACTATAAGTATCTAAAAAAAGATGCAGAAAGATGATTGGGAGAGAGGAAAGGCGAAAGGTACAATGAAATATGTAAATAGATTCGTGCCAAATCGGAAGTGGTTTGACGTCAAGTTTAGAACCTGTTATTGTCATGTAATACAGAAATGCAGGTTAATTCTCTCTGTGCCAGGGACTTTGGACATCGAGTCCACGACACTGTGGGGTTCCTTTTTTTGTGACGATCGACACTCAAATCACACCAGGGTGGAATACATTGATATAACAAAAATGCGAAGATGTAATTGTCACTTGTTTACATTAAGAGTTAACATTTTTGGTGCATATTGCGTCATTGGCACGGAAGTTCAAAACAGATTTTATACATGGCTTGCCGGCTTGCCCTTTTCTCTGCAAATAAGAAAAATATGAAATATATTTGTAATAGAGATAACTGTCTTTCCTGGGTTTATCAGGGATTGTGCCCGTAAAATTCATTTCTTAATTTACGTTTCTGGTTTGCATTCATACGAAATCCTGTAAAATGCGCATTTTGCATCGTAATCATGAATGTACTGCTTCGCTTTCCTAAAGATTTTTCGCCAAGAAATACTTTCGTCACGTCTTTTCTGTGTGTTGCTCATCTTTTATTGGCATCAATCATCACGCTCATCACGATTACCTCCGGCTATAGATAATTTGAAATGAAGATGATTATGACAATTGTTTAGGAGTGAAAAAAGAAGATATTTGTTCAAAATTAAAATGCACAAATCAAAGTAATCTCCGACGGTAGAATGTCTAGATGGCTAATTTTCCGTATACGATTATCAGCATCGTTTCATTTCACTGCGGTACACCTGCAAACGACCACCTTTAAAGATCATCAGTGTCATTTTATTGTCTCTTTACCCCAGACCGCCGTGTTGGGAGCCTCGATGAGTAAGGAGGAAAGGGCCAGAGTTCTGGATATGATTACTGCGGCGGAACGGGAGAGGTGTTTTGAGAAGATGTTGACCGACGGACCCATGGAAGGTAAGTTGTCCAACTCCGCAAAACAGGAGGCGCACTTTTACCCAAAATATTTGACATGCATAAATATCATATGTGTGTGTGTTTGTGTGTGTGTGTTTGTCTATAACACTGAAATATTTTGTGTGCATACGATATATATTTTCACTGTTTTGAAGCCAATCGTAGCCGGCAGTCTCCTGCGTTCTTTTCTCTCCTTTTTATGAATTGCGCACGCTCGTGAATCTGCGCGCGAGTGCTGACGATGATCATGCGCTCTCGGATCACAACACAAAAGGGATGATGGTATATAGTATTGGTTGACTCGCAGAGGTGAGGATTGGGCTTTTAACTTTTTTTTTTTGTGAGATACCAAGATACTACTTACGAAATAGTACAGAGCATGCTATTCTAAGAGGAATTCAAAGTTTATTTGATGAAAATCGGATTTGAAATGGCTGAGACATTAAAAAAAAAACATACTAAAACAAAGCCATCATAATAATAGGTGGGTCCCATCTTTTATTCGGATCCCTCTATTTTGGATATCTCAGCCTTTTCAGAACCGATTTTAATCAAATAAATTTTGAATTCCTCTTGAAATTACAAGTCCTTTCATATCTCAACCAAAAAAAAAAAAAAAGATGTTAAAAACCTGAAGTTAGGTCTCAACCAAAACTATTCAATCCCTTTAAAGAGAACGAAAATTGACGACCACTCCAAACAAAAGACGGGAAATGCCGGAATGGCTAGAAATTCGCCACGCTGTCTTCTTGATCCGTGGCCTCCGGACCTAAAAATCCCCAAAATAGGGTCTATCAAATTGTGCAACTAGCGTTCTTGAATTTTGTAAGTCTAAGCACCGCGAGCGTCGATCAGGATGTACCCGTGACTACTAGTTGAGCTTATCCGATTTAAATCCTCAAATCCTAATTGCCGGGGAATTCCTTCTCCAATTCAAAGTCGTATCTAAGGGTTTTCAGTAATCCTCCATGGGAGCACGGTTTGATACTGAGAAAAAAAGTTGGAATTTGGCGAAAGAGAACATCGATAATTACATTTTCTGCGCGTTTTTCACTAACACACCCTAAACGGATACTCGCGGTTAAACCGGAACAGTTAAATGATGAATATTTTTTTTTTAAAACTACAAAATAACGTCGTTTGAACGCACACAAAGTATAGAAATTTAGTTCAGGTCTTCTCTTTAATCTGTATAACCACATTGGTATCAACATCAGTGTTCATTGAAAATTACTAGTGATCTAATTATGTTATAACGTCTGCAAAACACTTTCATCAATGTCTCCACCATGCAGTGCCATGACCATCATCAGTATCATGTAAAACTTGAAGTGAATCTATAGTTTTGGTTAAGGCGGGGCTTCATATTTTTTACTTTGTGTAAGATAATGAAAATATGAAGGAGCACACAATCCTTAGAGGAATGAATTCAAAGTTTATTGATAAAAATTGATCTTGAAATGGCTGAGATATCCAAGAACAAAGTGGTCCTTATAAAAGTTGGCTTCAACTTTATTCTACCTTAAATATTTTTGCATCTTTTATAACAACTGGTGTAACATTATTTATTTATTTATTCAGTTTTATTAAAAAAAAGAACAGGGTAGTCACGTTCAGGGCCCAAGGGCATGCTTTTCAAGTGAGCCCTGTTACAAATAGTACATATTGCGAGTAAAAATCACATAATACAACAGCAACAAAATAGAAAGCAAACGAACACGTAGAAACAAGCAAGATGTGATATCTACATAAGTAAAAAAGATACAAAATTAACAAATTAAAAGTAAAAACAGCAGGAGATTACCATATGCAAAAACAAAATAAATTATGTTACCAGAATGTACCAAAAATAATGGCCAAAAAGTGATATGGCAACGGGTCAAAAGTATCTATTGGACAGGCATCTCTATTGGACAGGAAGTAACTTTCAGTGTTTTCTTGCTAAATCATTGTTTTATTCATAGATAAAGAGATGAGAAAGATTCGAGACAGGAAAAAGAAAGAAACAGACAGAAAGACAGAGAGAAGGGGTATAAAGTTTAGAAAGTAGAAATAGGAGCAGCATGGTTATGTTATTGATAGTTTTGAATGCTTAATGAAATACACGACGCGGAGGGAACAAACAACCACTCTATATCCACGACACCAAGGACTACATAATATATTGTAGTCCATCTGGATTTTATTATTATTATTATTGTTATTATTCGCTGACTCTTTCTTCTGTTCATGAGTGACGTGATATTCGTATACGCCGAGGAACAAACTCATCTACCGTCCATTAACGGATCGGAAATTGAATAGAATTTGAAATGTCGTGCCTCAGTGGAGACTAAACCACTAAAACTAAAGAAGAAAAAAAGTGTACAGAAGAGAAGAAAAAAAAAGTCTTCTATCACTACCCCCGCAGCCTTAGGACAAGGAACAGAGATGTACGACCACCTGTCTACTTCGACTGTGATGAACGACCACGCTAGCTACGGAATGTCATTCAGAAATGGATCTCGCATCTCAATCCTGTCACTTAACTTAACCCTATCAAATTCCGAGCGTCAGTCCGCATTGCCATGATTTGGAAGCATCTGCAAGACCTCCTATTTTCCAATTTCTCCCCCAATGTAAATTAATACGAAATATGAACCGGACGTCACCGGACAACAGAATACAGAACAAGGGAAAAATTCCATGCGATCTTCTGTCGCGCTTGGCGGGCAATTTGCGAGAAAGCTGAAACTTAGGCGCCAATAGTATTAAAATGGCGCATTAATGGTGATCCAGAATCTGCCGGCAGCTTTAATACGAAGCGTGTCACCCGTAGTCAATTAATCCCTCATTTTGATGTAATCCGTGTCAGAATGGCGATAGAGAGCAAGCACTTCTTGTTGGCAAACGCTTTCCTTATGACTCCTGACTCGGTTTGACGTTTTATTTTTGTCCGCTTGGGTTGGCCGCTATCAAGTCAAACCAGCGGAAAGCGTTTGGATTACAATCGCTTCTGATTACAACCAAATATGATATGACACTGCAGTTTAGATATAATTATGCAGAACAATTTAGAAACATCATTACTGGCGGTTAAAATCACTACATACTATCACAATTGCGAAAAGGTAATTGTAAAATCTAAGCGTGTGCGCACGATAATCTCTGTGCTTATCAAAATAAATTAACACAGACACCGCCTGATGGTCATATATTTTGTTTGGTTTTAGTTTTACTTTTTACGATCAATTGATTGAGTGACCCACATATTTACAATCTTATCTTTATAATACACCGGCCTCTGTTCTCACAATTAGCACAATTTGTGTTTGATGTTTATAGATATTTTACAGCCTCATCTTTGAATACGTTTGGGTTTTTTTTTGTTCTTCGTTTTCAATTTAATGTTCATATATCATGCTGGACATTGACTCTTTTGTTATGTTTGTATTTCAAAGGATTTATGTGATATCCATAATATAATTTGAGTTGAACTGAATTGAATTATATGGTAAGAGAGAGAGAGAGAGAGAGAGAGAGAGAGAGATGGACACCTTGGAAAAGTACAGGGGAGATGCATCAATGGTTCATACTTTATGAGAGTTCAGCTGGCATAAAATTCCCCTTTGATTTCTTGTCGTGAATGATAAAAACGCCACCCCCAAATGACACTATCAGGAAAGAGAAAAGTCCTTTCAGATTCTATTTTCCCGTTTTCTAAAGACTTCTATCTCAGTTCCACGGGCATTTTTGCTCCACACTTCACCGACTTAAAAAGGGAACTTGTCGAATCGATACGCTAGAAGAATTGAACAGGAGTGTTCAAACATTTACCCTCCTTAAAATATGCTGTAGTGACGCAGAACGTAACTTACAGATGACAAGGAAAAGGTGAATCAGCCTCGGATGCGTGAACCGTTGATCGAACCATTGCAGGATGATTAAACGGGGGTCGGTAATCGCTGTTTTCTCAGCCGTGATCGATCGATCAAAGGTCCCGAGCGGTGATGATCGGAGGTTTAAGTCATTGGACTCAGGTGCTGAGGAAGAGGAAAGATTTGGGGCAAATCCTCCTGGAGTTAGGAAAAACCAGCGCGCTGTTTAAAACAGGAATGAAGAAATACACTATCAACATGAATGTAGAAATACAAGAGCGCATTATTTTGCAGGTAACAGTTGATTTTGCCGAAGCAATATAGCCTAGATTCTCATCAATATCGAATGTAAGTTTCCAATATATATAAATTAGGTCCAATTTCACTCTAAACCCATTCACTCTTTCCAGAGTGAACATTCTTATTCGTGTTTGTTTTCTTTCTTTTTGAGAGAGAGAGAGAGAGAGGGAGAGAGATGGTAGGCAAGTTGTTTGGGTAGAAGAATAAATGACATGATCTTTAGCACTGAGAGAGAGAAATAATTTTCAGCTGATTTTGAAGGACGAATGATTTGTAATGAATGTTTTTCTTCAGAGAAAGGAAGACATAAAAAAGAGAGAAAGTGAAAGGCGACATATATTTGTATCTCATTTTTACTTTCATTTGTTTATCTATCGATTAATTGATGTATGGATTAATTCATCTATTTAGCTATTACTTTATCTATCTATTTATTCATTTATTCATTTATTTATTTTTGAATGGACGACGGCTTCCTTATCAACAATGTACACCCAGATAGCTTTCGTTGGGTCTATTGCGTAATTTTTGTGTACGTTTTACCTGATCCAGTCAGTTTTTTATATCACTGTTGTCAATCGTGATGTTAGACTTTTTATGTTGTCCCCATCTCTTTCATGTCGTTTGTTACCCTTTCTTTCCTTTCGAATTCAGTTCTACTTCTTTTGCTTTGTTTTTGTCAGAAGGGAAGTGCGTAATGGTCCATAATTACAAGCGTGAGCTATTTAATGTGGCATATATTTGGTTACACTTCTAAGGTATATTACTAACTCAAACAAGATGTGCGCTTCTAGCGTAAATAGCAAAATTGTAATCTTTCTCTGCGAAAAGGTGCTTCGTTCTTTGATGTAAATGTCGTAAGGCGGGCTTTCCCCTCTCTCGTTCCCTCTCTCACTCGGGCAATGCTGGTAGCGCGCTACTTGTCAGGATGCTTGCTACACACACAATAGAGATGCTCGTCCACGACTTGAATTTGTGGGTTGAAGAATTTTATTCCCTCGCACTGCGAGAGTCACACAACTTGAAGCATATAAAAGAAGGGCGAAGAAGTAGAAATAGAAGAAGATGTGGAAAACAGAAGAAGAATACACAATAGAAGAAGACTAACAGAAGAATGACTCAAAACAGAAGAAGAGGACAAAACAGAAGAAATCTAAAAGAAGATATACAAACAGACGAAGAGGACAAAACAGAAGACCCTGAAAAGATACAAACAGACAAAAAAGACAATCCATCATAAGTATGGATTTTTGTACACACACATTGTATCTTAACCAATTTCCGCACAAAACCAATTATGTATACAAATACACAACTATCACTAATACCGCATTGACATCCCTCATAAATACAACTTGACTGAAACCTTGATATAAACATGTATTCACCAATACAAATATCCATTGTCATCAAATATTAATCTTTGACCTTCTTTCTAGGCGGTCTAATATATGCACTTTGAATTCCACAAAGAGTGATAGGAAAACAATTCCTGTTAACAAATTCTTTGGAATGACATACGTGTACTACTAGTATATTCTGTATACCACATCAGACAACTGTCTGAACTGTACATGTGCACAGGACTCTATACCATCATAAACATTTTGATGAACACAATCATTACAATTATAGAAACAAACATCTATATACATCCTAACTGGATAAAGCATAGAGTAAAACACTTTAAATGCCATAATCTGATTCGGACATCCTGACTTACCCTACACAGGCAATACCACGAGAACCACTCGACGTTCTCACTCCGCAATGTATACCCTGCGGACGACACCAACGGCTGCTGCACTGCCTGAAATATAGAGCTTGGTTTCTCCTCTCAACGTACCCAGACACTTGGTACTGTCACTGGTTCAACCCGAGAACCCCTTGTGTAAACAAACAATTGACATTAAACTCCCAATGATATATTTCATACAACATTTACATAATCTCAGCAATCTACTATTCAGTTCATGGAAAGAACTTATATATTTGATCTGTTATCACAGTCTATCTTTGTCCATGTATAGCAGCTTGCTAAAAACACATGTCACAGTATATACAGTTACTGGACTCAGTTATCCTTTGACTGTGTTTATATACTACATCAACATCCTAAAGATACATGTATATTTTACTGCATTCTTGGATGATACAAAATCCCAACTGTCAACTCCACCAAAGAAATGGCTTATAAGTCTAATCATATTCTTGACTGGCTAACAATATAAAACTATATATAATGTAACAAACTCGAGTTGAAATCACCGATCAAGCTACAATACAGCTCCTACTATAATACAACAATCACTGCAATAGTCTCATATCAACATTATCTGGAGTTACTTAAATTCCTATATGATATATGCAAAAACATACTCTCTAAGTATGAATCTCTTTCAAAGAACTCCAAGCCAACATCAAAATAAGAATCAACTTATTCATTTATATCAAAATACATGTTCACTTGAATATAACACTTATGAAAGATATGTCTAAGATATCTTACAATGATATATAGCTCAACATACCTCGAACGGAGAAACCAAAGTCTACTTTCGGCTTTCTTGCAGCCACACCCGACTGACTGTCCACCTCACTCAAGGGTCAGCACAGCAATGGAGCACATGGTCAAGTTCTTTGTCATATGAGGGGCATGCTTGACCGATTCACCCTCATCGTCACTCAATATCCCTCCCCTCATTTCACCAAATTATACAACTCTTATGTGTACATGTTCCAATTGGTATGATACACTTATTATAACAAACATGAACATTGAAATTGATTTGATGTAGATTTCTCACACAAGATAGTTATTCCAACATATTGGAACTATTTCCAACACATGAGTATGAAGACACTCATGTTCATTTACGGTAGTTCGGTCCTACCTACCAGCACCTTTTTGCCACCTTACAACACAGATTGGTGACTAATCTTTTGTTCTCTACCCCAAGGACAATACATGGTCAGGTGTGTAGTGCAACACCTTTGTTCTGGGATTGGCTTGTAGCTGTACTCTTGTGCCTTGGTGCTACACAGGTGTACCTACAATATATACTCTATGATACAGTGTCTTATACTGTGCATCTACATGTACTATGCATGCACTAATGCAATATGTAGTATATAACACAAATTTCTATATTCCCACATAAACAAGAGCTTGCATTAATGGTTGGATCGATCATGATTTGAGAGCTGAGACTCTATTGGAGCTTTTTTCTCCCTCCGACAACTAAAATCGGTGTTTACAAAACAACAATAGCAACAACAACAACAACAACTACAACAGGGGAGGTACAATAATCACACCTGAGAACTCATAACAGTTCATTTCATTTCATTTCATTTTTTGTCATTCCCGACACAAATATAGAATACAATATGACATTTGCATATACAGAAAATTAGAGTACAAAGTGGCTTTTGCATATTCCAGAGAAATTGATGGAGATCAATTTTTTAACAATTAAAAAAAAAAAACAAAGTTTAAGGAAATGCATAGGCAAACAGTAATTGAATCGTATGTCGAATTGAATCGGAAATGGAGTTCAAACGTGTATATAGCATTTCCTTTTGTCCATTTTACCTTAAATTTTCTTTTTCATTTTTTTCTTTTAAAATCCTTACTTGGTTTGACGTCACATTTCCTCATATAAGCAGTTTGTTTTGTTCATTTTTTATTCAATTTTCTTCCTAGTTTGTTGTTTTTCCGCTGCTCCTTCAAACGTTTCCCCATGAGTATTCTCGTAAGATCACGTTTGGAATATCGCAAAGAGAAAAGCCCTGTCATCCGTAATTATCAGCAGTTCTCCCTGTCATATTGAATTGGCTGTGAGTTACGGAATGGAAATATTGACCATTGTATTCTTCCGTGATAACGAAATACAGTGAAATAAATACTTCCAACAGGCATCTTGACTCTTCGCCGGTCGGGAATGACCAACTTCATTTTCACAGCAAACAAAACAAAACAAAACAAAACAAAACAAAGCAAAAAACACTGCAAGAAAGACAAAAGGGAAAAATAATCTGATTTCTCCACGACACTTCAACGCAAACCATGCTGTCATACCCTGAATTGCTTATGACATGTGAAATGAGACTAATCGATAAACTTCCACGAAAAGACAATATTGTTTACTAAACAAGCATTCAAATCTTAGCGTTGTACAGCAGGGAAGCAGCAACAGAAACACTCTGGATCAATTTATCCCTTCCTCCCACGGGCCTTAAAAAAAAAAAACTGTTTCAATGAAACTGAAATTATATCCGAGAACATCCTCGTTATCACACCAGGTCCAAAAACTAATTAAGAACCTCTTTCGCGACTGCCAAATTTTAAGTGAAGCAAACAATAAATGTGAGAATTTGGACGTAAAAAAAGAGTCAAGTCAAGTATTTGGGCTAATTATTGTGAAAGGAGTTAAGAAGGAATAAAGGAAGAAATTTGACTGACAAATTGAATTTGAATTCTATCGAGGTTTTGTTTATATCTCAACGTATTGTTTATCATCACAATCCGGTGAAATGGATGAATATTTTTTGTTTCCCTTCTCTCGACGCCACTTTACACTGCTTTAAGATTTACGCTGTATAAATTGATTTTTGACATAGGAACATAACATGATTTCTTTTGCTATTTCTTTGACAGTTCGAATATGAGTGTTAATCCGCCTTCATAATTATACAATCTGTCAGCGCCTTCGAACAAATTATGAGGCATCATTTCATTTCAATATAATATGTTCCAGATGGAAATGCACTCGTAAATTGTCAGAAGTAGGAATAAAACAGACCCCCTTTTTTCCCTCATGAAGAGCGTTTGAAATTACAGAGTCACCTGGGTATGTTTATCCGACTGCGGCACGTGGTGGAGATAGTAACATACAAGAGACTATACTGTCCATATCTCTGTGGGAAAAATCAGTGTGAAAATGGATTAATTCATTTAAAAGACGGCAGAAAAAGTACCTTATGTATTCACAGCCCTTCGGGGTGACGGAGTGTCTTGTTAAGCGGTTAAATCATTGATTTAGATCACCGATGTCTCTCTTGCGAGCCTCAAATCAATCTCGAACGGAATAATCCTAATTATACCTATCGGGGAAATGATATAATTTCAACCACAGCTTCTCACCAAATGCAAATGTTATTGCCATGTCTAGCACAAATCTCCCAAAGGGACAAAAAAAGTCCTCACAAACTTACATTCAAAGGTGGAACGATTAGCATCTAACGTTAAACTCTTGTCAATGGCTTTCAAATTATCCTTTCTCTCCGATACATCTTGTGATCCCACGAGCCAAGCAGCCTAAGGTGTCATTGTAGGAAGAAAAAAAAACAACAACAAGAAAAATATCATCACAGATACGCGGAGTGTGATAACGTTGCTGCCAGAAGACCGCTAATGTAAGTTATGAAGCTCATCTTTTATTAGACGTTGTATCGCCAACACAAACGAAAAACACATGTAGCACGGTATGGTAACCTATTTTGAGAAAACATCATTCGTGCTGTCAAAGCCTTTACTGCATTTTTTTTTTGTTTGCTTTTATGTCCTTTCTTCACCATGTTTACTTCTATTGAAGGTACATAAGGCATCGAAAAGTTACTATACGTACAATTATTGCTCGTTAGTGTGCTGGGAAAGCGGGGCCGCTGGCACATATGCAGCTTTACTATCTGACTCCCATTTTACTTCCATAAAGTGCAATAAGGACAAAGTCTTTTGTTTTGGCGCCATGCCTACCACAGCTGGACGACACCCACTACAGTGTATTGTACATGTTTTTTATGACAGTTTTCATTCTCCTTATCAGATTATTTTACCTAGATTGTGACTCTTATGATTACGACTATCGATAGGGATATAATTATTGTAATTCAAGTCGTTACTCTCGAAGAAACTCGACGTTGTGATAAATGTTGGAGTACAGGCCATCAGCACCTGACGGATTTACCCAGTTAATTGATGGTAAATTATTACGTGAGATAGACAAGGACCAGTTGCCGGTATTCCATTCAATATCTGGCAGAATTTTAGTCTGTGGACATGATGGAACTGTATGAATCTATCAATTGATATGGTTTACAAAATAATATTTTTCTTGAAATCATAGCCATTTATTGTTCCTGTCTAACACACACACACACACACACACACACACACACACACACACACACACACACACAAGACACATGCACATGCACATACACACATATATACACGTTAGAATACCATTAAGTCGTACGCATAGAATGGTGTGGATAATTTGGAGCAATGGGATGGATAAGAGTGTGGATTTTAACCCTCTCCGTGTCAGAGACCTTGGACAGTTTGTACTATGCTTTTAGGATTTTCTTTGCCTATCGTCACTCTAAGCGCACAAAGGGTTAACAGTATATCTTGGGTTCGAATACCTGGTCGAAGTCCCTCTTGACCGTAATGTAGAGAAGTAGATTTCAATGATGGTGTAACAATAACAGGCAAAACCATGTAGAAGAGGATTGCCTACACTCATGAGGCTATACCCCGGATGAACAAAACCGCAGTACAGTGAGTTACGTAGATACACATTTCGAGGAATCACCATGGGGTTGGAGCTGTAATAGTGGTTACGGCTTGTAATTCCAAAGGGTTGTTAATCTGAAAATAAAATGCGTTTTGTAATCCCATCTCATTTCATTTCATTTCTTTCATTTCCAACAAAGCGAAACATTATACATACACAAAATAATACACAATAATTTATCAATACAATGTAGTAAAGAAGAAAGTAAACGAAGAAATGAACAGCACTACGCGTCACTTTCAGATGAAATTGAATTAAAATCAAAGTTGCATGAAATGGAGGAGACGTGCTGAAAAGCTAAGATTGTATTTTGCAATGTCCTTGTGGTCAATATAAATAAATATTCCTTATTCGAAGATTCGTTAATCCGAGAATGAAAAAAAAAAGAGGTTCTGATGGTCCTTCAAGCTTCCAGCTTCTTCAGGTGTTTCATTTTCGGATTGAGGAACCTTGTTTTTTTATTTCAATTTAGTTTTAGGATTAATGATCTTTGTGAATAACGAACCTTATTTTATTTCGCGGATTTACGAACCTTTGGAATAACGTCACAAATGTTCGGATTAACAAACATCTAAGAATACAGGGAATGTGTATGTTTCGGAACAACGAACCTTCGGAATAACGAATTCGGAAAACGATTCTTATATCATTTTCAGGATAATGCACCTTCAGAATAACGAACATCATCCATAATACGATGATCACTGTGGGGAGTACGTAATGTTGTAATAGACTCGCGGACATCGTGCTACAGGGTAAATTTAAATCAGAACTGGGCCCCGTTGCTAGAAACTTTGCGTTTAAACGCAACATGCAACTGATTGTCACTGGCCAATCAAAATCATTGTTGCATGCATGTCTTCTTAATAGGGCAGACCCTGAGCCAATCAGAATGGTTGTTTCAAAATTAGCAATTATTTGCAATTGATTGCAACTTTCTTGCAACGGGGCCCTGGTTTATATACCAATCAATTTATCGATTAATCCTGTAATGCGGTGTAATTGTGTGTAATGTCGACACGTAACGTGTTGGAAGCATGGCCTGCATATTGCTTCGCGATGCGTGAACTGTGATATAATGATATAAGGCTTTGGGTTTGTCAATCGACGATCTGGGGCTCGAATCTTTCCGCGATGTGTTCTTCCTTGGGGCAGGGCGTTCTACCAACAGTATCTACCATCTCGACCCAGGTGTAGGAGGTGACTGTCGGGTACTTGGCAATTTTTGATTGATTATAACGACAGCTTCTTCTGGGAGAGCAGTACACGTTATCATAAACGCTGAATATACTGAAAGAGGCTTCCTGCTCTGAAGACCAACATCATTATACCAAGCGAGTGTGCTTGAATATCTGGATGCATGGATTAATTTCCTGATTCGTTTCAATACGCTGAAAACACAATCGAACAGCGTTTATTTGACTAACTGCGTACATGACAGACGGCGGCATTATGTTAAAACGCTTGATTTAAACATTTACCCAGGCAGCGTTCGTGTAATGAGGACAAGGAGAATATGTAATGAAATAAAATAGAATAAGGCTATAGCAACAAAAAGGAGTTGAAAGATCCGTCACATGCGATGACAACTGATGGCGCACTACAAGCAGAGTGAGTGCAACAGGTAATAGACGGATCCATTAGCCGATGCGTGAGAAACGCTCGCCGATTACGCATTCCGACCACTTCATCGCGATGCTGTATTGAGTGTGACACCCGAGAGAGCATCAAGGACGAGCCCCCGTGATTGTTACATGTGCGCCGCACGCTCAATAATGACAGCGTCTTCCCCATTTTCTGTCTACTACATAACACGAATATTGATTTGTATAGTTGTTTTTCATTATGTAGACGACAAAATATATATGTGCAGAGGTCCTTTGGTTTTGAACAGAATAAAAATGTATGAGCCCTTTCACAAGTAATGACAAATCGACAGTGCATCCAGCATTCCTTTCAATTTCTCAACCCTGACGGACTCTCTCGTCCTCGCCTTACCTCTCAAATTAATTCTTCTCTCTTACTGATAGTGGTTTGTATATTACCTCGGCCTGTAATGCTTTCTTTCGACACTTCCCGCCATTTCAAATTATGTTAAGATTCATCAATCCATAGGACACTTATCTTTCCTCGCTTGGTATCCCTGAATCCTCGGCTCCTCGGCATTCCCGATCGCATGCGTTTAACACGACCTGTCGTTTGGTGCATATATCATTATAATGTGTACATTTGTTTGTTTTGTTTGTTTGTTTGTTTGTTTTTATCTGAATGATAACTCCTATGCATATTTTCCAAAAAAGAAAAGAGCAATAATGATGCTGCATATTCCTTTGAAGAACAATCAAAATAATGACCATAAAAACGTTCTGTGTTCCTTTGAGTAATACCTTCAGTTAAACATAAGTTTGGTAATCTTTGACACTGTAGAAAATGTTGATTCACGAATATGTTTGCATTTTTTAATGATACCACCTAAAAGGGAAGTCATTGAAAATCTCACATTCACCGACACCAACATGTTTAGTCTGCATACGAGGTAGATGAGTAGGTTTAACCTAAGTCTGCAACCTATATGCAACTTTAATTGATGGGTAAACTGGTAAAAGCATACCCCCGGATTTATATTCGAACGTCAAGGACGAAGGAAGTAGTATAGGCATGATAGGGCATTTGTTTAAAATGATGCTCCAGGTCACTAGGGTTTGCAATGATAATATTACGCAAATGAGAGCACAGAACAAAGTTAAGCATATTTCATAATCATTATTATACATATATACATTCACACACACGATTATGTAAAGATATATTACACAAATGGTAGCGTTTTGATTGAAATGGGGACTCAGGTTTTAACTCTTTTGGGAGATAATTAAAAATCACTTATATGAATATCAGAGAGCATACAATTCTTAGATGAATTAAAAGATTATTTGATGAAAATCGGTTAAAAAATGGCTGAGATATCCAAAAACAAAGACGTTCTACTAAACATGATATCCCATACCTTTCATAAGGACTACTTCGTTATACTTTGGGTGTTTTTTTTAAATCTCAGCCGCTTCAAAACCGATTTTCATCAAATAAACTTCAAATTCCTCTATGAATCATTGTATGCTCTTTGTTATTTCATATAGTGATTTTTAATTATCTCACAAGATGTTAAAACCTGAATTCCAATCTCAACCAAAACTATACCATCCCTTTAAGTACGGGCAATTCATTACTTCCAACGCAGAAACTTTCAAATCGTGTTCATGCTCACCAGAAGAGGGGAAGAGTGAGAGACGGAGGGGAAACACCGCCAGTAACCACAAGGGAGATATGAAGACGGAGAAAGAAATATACTGAAAGGGCAGGAAAGAGAGAGATAAGAGAGATAGAAAGAGATAGAAGGGAATGATGAGGACCGAATATATAAACGGATAGATACAAGAAATAATGTAATGATATATTTGCAAACGTGTGCGTAGGAGTAGGCCAACATGCATTAGGTAAAGTACGCACATATAGACTGTACAGTTTATTAAATTATTCAATATTTAAAAGCTTTACAATTTTGAAACACTGTCTCTCTCTCTCTCTTACAGATTTGCGATGATTTGTTAGATTTCTGTTCTCGTCTTTCCGCTGTGTAAAACAGCACCACAGTAAGCATCATGTCAGCTTTCAGAGTACCCCCCCCCCAACCGGCAGCTACTCTGTATGATCAAGCGTCGTTAAATCTATTATCAATCATTGACTCGGATTAAGTAGAACTCTTATATATATATTTATGTCGCCTCAGAGTACGATAACCTGAATAATGATGCTCCTCTGCGGTTTTGATCACCAATATTTGGCTCGCTATCAAACGACAAATGTTTTAAGGAGACCTCATTCCAAAGCTCTTATGGCAGAGTTAGCGGGGGTTAATACTCGAAACCAGATTACGCAGTTATGTTGAACATAATATTGAGCTCGCATAAACAGACGACGAAATGGGCAAACTCTGATTGGCCTCGTTTCCCGCCATTCTCTACCTCATCAAGTGTAATTTGATATTTCCGTTTACGTGACTGCAAGAGCGCTCTACATGTTTTTATCGTTATTTTTTAACTGTTCAATGGCGATATAGAACGGTCCTTCTTATAATGTACTGCAGATTTGCATTCATCAAGGTTAATGTTCTTTGGGGAAAGTTAGTTTAAAACGACCATTATCAGATTGTTATACCAGAAGAAGATGGAGTGGAAGATCGCTATACACAATGTAAAACAGGGAAGAAAAGCGTGTGTTTATGTACTAACTCTCAGACAACTATTTTGACGATAAACTGGTTTTTTTTTTAACTTACATGGTTGCTGTGTGGTTCTTGCTTTAATAAGCAAATACCGCAATCACACGACGCAGGTCTCAATCTTAGAAAAATAATTGAAATATTTAGTAGGAATCCTCATTTCAGCAAGATAACAAATCCCTGACGAACCTGATGGATTCCTGTGTACGCTTCTTTTTCAATGAGTAGCACTATAAGCTTCCCATTTCCATTAACCATATTAACAGCCGAGATTAGACTTCCGTACACGAGGAAATTTGGGTGGCGTCCTTGTCAAAGTTCCTAAATTTCCATGGGAGCCTCGGGGTGTGTGGGGAATGGAGAGGTGATATTGATTTGCTGCGTGTGTCGGGCCAGATAAGGAGTGTTTCCTACTTCCGGTTTATTTAATTGCCTTCATTTTTATTTTCTGTCTCTTCCCTTCTCCCATCCCTCCTCCCCATGTTGTGCACGCTGAATGCTTTGTTTCCCTATCTTTCATTCTCTACATTTATATCTATATAAGATTATAAGGAATTTGAAGACAAAAACAGAAAAACGTCGTTTGCAGTTCTTTTTTCAAAGTAAGGTCATCATCAAATAGAGAAAAAGAAAATCTTTTCAATTATTGTATTACGCTTTTAACTTAACAAGAAATAGTTTTGAAGATATAATAAAAAGTACCGCATACATTTTAGTCATTTTCTTTTTTTCGGCAGCTTTAATCTCATATGTCTCAATTTATACTTCGTGTATAAATACATACATATATATAGAAGTATTGGAACAAGTTCACTCGGTTGACAGGAGGTTCATCCGTATTTTATTGCTTCTCGGAGTTTCATGCCACCTTCATTTAGGGGCAATCATATATATATATATATATATATATATATATATATATATATATATAAACAAAATGAAGAGGAAAAGAGATTGTAAGACAAAGATATAGATGTATAGAAAGACGACAGATAATAATTATATCATTCATGGTTGCTAGAACAACTAGCACATTTCTAACACAAACGTTATTGAGTTAGAAAGATATTGCTGAACACACAAAAATGTATTGGAATTGCTAATATAACGCTATAAAGATATATGTGCAACTCGTGTGCGTGTATGTGTGCGTAAGTGTGTGTGTGTGTGTGTGTGTGTGTGTGTGTGTGTGTGTGTGTGTGTGTGTGTGTGTGTTTCTCTATGCGCTCTCAATTCGTTATCTTAGTTTTTTGCTGGAGACAATTCAGCTTGTTAGGGACAGTTCGTGACAGTCGCAATTCTGCAACTCTCTCAGAAAGCCAGGGTCATCGTAAAGGCGATCGATGGTCAGTCCATAATGCCCACCGGTCAAGGTTCTGTTTGCCGGCCAACACTAAGGGTGTCGACCACAGAGAGCTAATCAGCTTTCACGACAGCGCCATAGAATTTCGTCTCCCGCTGATGTTGACACATTATCGAATCTATCCTTGCATTTCTAAAAATTGTACACTTCATTTCAGTTTATTCATTGTGCCAGTCCCGAGAGATGTACGCAATTAGAATAAGATATACCCTCAGAGTCCCCCCCCCCCTCCCTTTCAGTGCGTCACTTTAATAGTCTTTAATTCGTCGTTTTATGAGATTATTTTGCGTAGGAAATATAGAAAGTGTATCACCGGCTGTATTGCCACTCACAAGATGACGATTCTACCGTATGTCCTCCCCCCCCCCCCAAAAAAAAAAAAATACAACGGGACCCCCTGCAATGATAACTTTAAAAATAATAAATCAATCCAAATACAAATTCAGGGTATGAAACTATAACTCATTGCCCACATCTTACAGAAAACCCCATTCGATTTGCTTCAGTGGTCAAAGAGAAATGAGGAAATTTTGTAGAGCATGTCGGGAATCTCTTCCCTCCAAGTTCTGTCTATTGTGTTCACACACAAGAGCATCCAAGTGCTAAACTTGGAAGAATCAGAGTCATGACATGCTTTACAACAATCCACATTTCTCTGTGACCACTTAACCAAATTTCTGCAAAATAGAGCTAAGATGTCATATTTTAAGACCCTCAAGTACCATTTCGACAGTTTAATCACGTTGGGTGTTATCAATGCGAAAATCTGATTGTAATTTTTTGGGGGACATACTGTATAAGGGCTGACAAGTAGTGTTATGATTCCTTTTGTCTGAGAAAACTGTATGATGATAATGAAGCCATGTTACTTTTATGTAATTCATAACAGTACAAGAAAGACACACTTCGTTTTTCGATGTTTCATGCTAAAAATACTTTTAGCAATTTTGAGGTTTGAGGTTTCTTCATAATCTCTTTTTTCGACAACCCACCTATAGCAAAGGTTGGTTTGCTATCCAGCAACACATTGCAGGTATAATTACACCTGCTATAAAACTGCATTTCCTATGTATTAAAGCATTGTAATCTAAAGCGCAATATGTAATTTACCTAACACTTCACAATCACACACACACACATACACACACAGACCCACACACAAACACACACACACGCACACACGCAAACATGCACACACACACACACACACACACACACACACACACACACACACACAAAAGGCCTCAAAACATTTTCTTATATGACTTTCACACAAGTCTTTTTTTTTATCTGAATGATTTTGTGACCGGATTGACTGAATTTTTGCCACATTAAAATCATTATACCATGCTTGTTTTTGTGTAAGGCATTTCTGTTTGTTTTCATCTTCTTTTTATTCAGGCAATTTCCCCAGTTTTGTTTGTTCACCAGTTAGTTATTGTTTATGGGAAACTGCAAACTATACACTCCCCGCCTTTTAGCAGTCCCCTCCGTTTCCGACAATTTTGATTTGGTATTAATCTGTTATGATAAGTCATATCATCTTTATCGTATTACGGTTCTCATTATTTCTCTCGATATCAATGTTGTTCTGATTTGTGTAATTATGTGTATTTAAATATCTTAGTGTAGTTGCAATTTGTTCGAATTGAAATAAAATGAAATGAAAGTAAATCAAAGTGACCAGACACTGGAAGCTGTGGACCTGAAACTACATTTTGTATATAGACAGACTGTGATAAGCGAAGAGCTGCTGAACATCGTACATCAAACGCAATTTTATTCTGTGTTTGTCTTCTGTCTGGGGTTGGAAGAGTATAGAATGAGATCAGTGGGTCGAGACCTCGATCTTCTCGTTAAAAACGGTAGAGATGGGGATACCGTGTGTGATACCTAAGGGTGAAAATTGATATAAGTATGCTTCTCGAGGTCAGGTTCTTGTTTCGTGTGGTGTATGCATGTTAACATTTTTTTTTCTGCACGGACACGACGGAAACCACGATGGCAAATGCATAGTGACTACATTGCCCCTACTAAAAGTAGGGTCCTTTTTATTCCCAATAAATCGTAGATAAATTTGCGGAGATAAAAGCCCCGGTGCTTTACCGAGAACTCCTGAGCAAAGAGGCATGTGTCAACAGCTTTGCAAACCCAGCGTTCGGTTTGTGAGAGCCCAGCTTGTCAAAGATTGTCAAAGATTGTTAATACCGCCCCTCCTCTGAAAATAGCACAGCAGAAAAAATACAGGCTAACAGAATGCAGGGATGTTAAGATATAACTAACTGGGTCAGACAGCTAAAAGCAGGCTATTTACCACAAAACATCCAGTCGTCTTGAAACTGGAGTAAGTGCCTAGGAAAATATTTCTAGTCATACAATGTGTTGGAGAGAAGTTAGGAACCTGCGACCTTGTGCTGAAGTGCGCATTATCTGGCATTGCATGGCACGATGAATTGAACCGGCTTTCCAGAATACATGAACAGACATCGGCGGACAAGGTGGACATTCACATACACACAACTATATCTATATCTACATCTACATTTATATCTATATCTATGTCTATGTCTACATCTATATCTATATCTATATCTATATCTATATCTATATCTATATCTTTATCTTTATCTATATCAACAACTTTATTAATATCGATATCTATATGAATATACATGTTTGACTGTAAGATAATGATAAATAGATAACTATATAGACCGACAGATGGATGTAATGATTACAGATACATGGAAATTGATTATAAGTGAATAATAATAATGAACATATGAACATAAAACTTGTATATTATATACATGTGTATATATTATATTATATTATATTATATTATATTATATTATCTATTTCTTTATATCAACAGTATAATACCTATACCCTTCTACATTTATTTCTGCCCCGCCTAGAGTACACCACCCTAGAAAGATAATTACTTACGGTTGACCTCTTTCATGCAATATTTTCGTTCACCTTATAGGTTGTGAGATGATCTCGTATAATAACAAAAATTGATTACCCCCTCGTCCAATCTTCTTTAACGATATGTCAGCAACCATTACCCATTTAGGTCGTACACGTCCTAATTACCCATGTGCGTCGTTATGCGGGGCATTGACGGAAATGCGTGGTATTAATTATGATCCTCCACGCCCCTCCCGGATTCCTTTATTGGCAATCAAAGTGCTTATAGGGTCATATCAATCAGGACTAACTTATTCCGTGCCTTCATTTTTCGACAGCGAAGGGCGAGTATGTCCGTCCTTCACTGAGGAAATAAAAAATATAGCGTAATAGTTCGACGGACGAAGACCGCTTAGCGCCATTAAGGCTTATTGCATGTTACCTAATATACTACCTTTTACCCTCTGCCTCTCACAACCCCTCCCCCCCTCTCTCTCTCTCTCACACACACACACACACACACACATCATCAACTCATACTCTGCGAAAACGATCATGAACTGCGTGCATGTATAAGAATGGTACCCATAGGACATAATATTTTACAGTGGCTCCGGGTGAAGTCATATCAATCCGACGCAAGACAACCTTATCACCCAGTCCGTTATGAATACCATACATTTATCCGTTCAGAACTACCCTACTAATTTTCTTTTCTTTTGTTTTTTGTTTTAAACGAAATATTGTGGACAATTATTGATTTACCGAAATATCGACGAAGCTTTAATTGATACACGGAGAGTAGATTTTAATGCATGATGTTAGCCATATCAAACTTGTCATGAAAAAAAAAAACCCACAACTACAATAATATCACGTCTAACTTTACCAAAGTGTCAAAACATTTGTTTTGGCTCCACCAGGGCCCAAATATCCAAAAACTAGGTATTGAGCACCAATTTTCTAAAATAGGGTAACACAATCGTATTGAGCGTGCAATTCTACAGTCGAACAATCCCAAGAAATGAATGTAAACACCATTAAATTAATTGCACCCATCTGAACAAAAGATATATCCACGTTCAATGGGTCTTAAAGTTAGTTGTCTAAAGATATTTCCCCATAGAGATAGTAAATGTATATATATATATATATATATATATATATATATATATATATATATTATGTATGTATATATATATATATATATATATATATATATATATATATATATATGTGTGTGTGTGTGTGTGTGTGTATATTATGTACATATAAATGTATATTCATATATTGATTTGTTCTTATATACATTTATGTAAGTGTGTCGGTATGTTGCGAAAGCAGGGGGGAATAAATTGCCCAGAGGAAATAACATGGTTCCTCGGACACGAACAGAGCATCAAGATTCAATGAGCTCTCCTTTTGTTCTCATTTTGAAGTCTCCAGGAATCACGAGCAGACGCAGATTTTCTCTCACTCATTCACTTAAAACGGTACTCTCATTTTGTTTTTCGCATCAAATGAGCCAGAGATTTGCCAGCCGTAAGGGGGAAAAAACTGCAAAACGCGATGATAAAACCACGCTACTATCATCCCTTCCCTCTCGATTCTTATTTGTCCACTCTGTGCGGGATTTTCATGGCGATGCCATGTCGCATCCTTGGGACGTTTGTTCGCATTTTTCTGGCGTTTGTGCTGATTTGAAGCTCAGTCTCCTCTCCGCCCCCCCCCCCCCCTCCTCCTTCGTCGTACCCGCCGGTTGCCGTATCGCGTTTGTGCGCGCTTAGGAACGTCATCTGGGTGATATTAACCTTATTTCGAGCGTGGATTGTTACACCATGATCCATTTCCAACTGATCACTAGTCCCTTGAGGTCGAGGAGCGGAACTTCATCTCTCCCTCCCTCCCCCTCTCCCCCCCCTCTCTCTCTCTCTCTCTCTCTCTCTCTCTCTCTCTCTCGTATCGGCACCAACAATGTGGGCGTAGCTCCACAATCCTCGATCGCTTCATCGGTTTGGAAAGTTGTTTCTGGCGTTTTAGGTTAACCTCTCCACAGGTCTGGCGTAGCCGAATAATACATGACTAGCTTAGCAGATCACCTCTGAAGACGAGGAGGATTGTGGGGGGGGGGGGGGGCGAATGTTAAACTGGATAGGCAAGAACGTATGATGTGTGTCGAATTGGCCATTGTATTCTTTCATATCGTTTGCCTTGTTTCCCTCCCATCGAGTTCGCTTTTAAATTATGCTTCACAGTAACTTCGGGAACATTCGAGTACAGTATAGTACTCTTTGTCAGAGAATATTTGCAGATGACTTAAAATCCCAGCATTAATGCTTCAAAATAGATCCAAAATGTGGGGTACGGATAGAAACGACCAATGTAAACATTTGAATTAGTATTATCAAAGTTAAGTATCGTTAAATACACAAAATGTGAACAATGGTTATAAAAGAAATCTTTCCAGACTAAACCGTCTCTTATACAGCTATACGGTTTATGAGAAAAATAGTGATATCTCCTTATATTTCAGATTCCATTGCAAGATTCTTGGGATGTCTGATACAACTGACCCACACACATACATCAAATGTAATATCTTGAACATTTTTAAAATCACTTCCCCAAAGGTAAACAGAACCTTTCAGCAGAGTTCATATCGTAGATAGCCAAATTCCGGGTCGCCTCACCGGTTAAAATGAAGTATATATGTCTCTTGACGTCCGTATAGATACATTATATCTCTTGCTTAAAGGGTAAGAGATACAGTATTGCGATGCCTCTCAGAAAATGATAAATCACAGCAGTCGTCAAGGGTCCCTTTCACATGTACTTAGTAAGGTTGCAACTGACATTGACCTGATTGAATTGAGTTTTTATGTTGGCAGCTTGGCATCAAGGAATACCGGCTTCACAATACTTTATTGTTGCTCCAAAAATAGCAGCCACCACTAGAACTTTCCATATCCCGGCAAATATCTTTTTTGAGTCGAAACCGAGACACGCCAGGGGAAACAACAGAAGTATGAATGATAGAAATGAGAAAGAAATTATTTTCAAACAAGGACTTCTGCACGTAACATAAGCATAGCACTGCGTCAGTAATTCGGCTTAATTCAGTTAACACTACCTGTGCCTATGGCAAGTATGCTATATTAGCTTGTTTAGAAGTGTTGTTCAAAGCAGTTGGCCAGAGGGGCTTGGGTGCCGGTCGCTTTTCCAGAAATATTCTCGCATTACTCTCTTGTAGCCCCTTTTCTCTTAATTCACCTTGCGTAGCAAGATGATCGGATCTATGAGCGAAAACAGGTCTTTAATGTATGAAGAAATAATGAACGTTTTTGTTGTGGTTGTGTGTGTGTGTGTGTGTTTTTTTTTTTTTTTAATGTGTGCTCGATCGCTGTATCACGGAAATGTGCGCCAGACCAATGAAAAGACAACAAATTAGGAATCAACCACTTGGTATCATATTTCTCGTCACATCCGCTTGATAGTCATTTATGCCTGATTCGCCCCGCCGATCAAAACAAGTCCATAGATGTCCAGGCATATCTATATAGGTACATGTTATAAAGAGGGATGTGTGACATTCTATGCAACACCACTCCGGTTATGATATCGTCGGCTGAGAACCAAAAGGGCGTTACCGCAATTTTTGGGGGTATTGAGTTATTGGTATCACGTTGTAGAAGTTGATCTTGTTTACACTATGGTGTCAATTTCAATTCATTTTCTTTTTTCAATAACATGTTGAATTTCAAAACCATCATTGGTATCACGTTGTAGAGGTTGATCTTGTCTACATTATGGTGTCAATTTCAATTCATTTTCTTTTCCAGTAAAATGTTAAATTTCAAAATCATTATTAGTATCACGTTGTAGAGGTTGATTTTGTCTATGGTGTCAATTTCAATTCATTTTCTTTTTGAGAAAGATGTTAAATTTCAAAACCATCGTTGGTATCACGTTGTAGAGGTTGATCTTGTCTACACTATGGTGTCAATTTCAATTCATTTTCTTTTTCAGTAAAATGTTAAATTTCAAAATCATTATTAGTATCACGTTGTAGAGGTTGATTTTGTCTACACTATGGTTTCAATTTCAATTCATTTTCTTTTTCAGTAAAATGTTAAATTTCAAAATCATTATTAGTATCACGTTGTAGAGGTTGATTTTGTCTACACTATGGTGTCAATTTCAATTCATTTTCTTTTTGAGAAAGATGTTAAATTTCAAAACCATCGTTGGTATCACGTTGTAGAGGTTGATCTTGTCTACACTATGGTGTCAATTTCAATTCATTTTCTTTTTCAATAAAATGCTGAATTTCAAAACCACGCGGATGCTATTTCTACCCTGCATTTTGGAACAATGCTGATAGATATGCCCACTTCTGATTAAATCAGCTTTTCATTTCATGAGAGTAGATTGCTTCGTTTTCGTTTTACACTCAAATCGCTATAATGCCCTTCTGATTCCCAGCTGACGATATGGTCCAGAGGAACGTATATAGCACTGGGTCCTAACGTGTGTGTACGCGGAGAGGGTTTGGAGGGTTTGTGTAGTTGTCGTAAGTGTGCATGACTGCAAATATATTTTATGCAATGAATCATATTTGATTCTCAGAACTCTGTCTTGTCAATTATAGTCTCCCCAAAATATGGAGTAAACAACCTATGGCTGCCCTGCTCCATTGAATGAACGATATTGAAATACCAAGGATCAACCGCGAAGTGGGATTTGCAATAAAAGATACTTCATCGCCGTACGTGTACGCTCTTTTGAAACTTCGATGGCGCTTTCTACGAGATGGCTGGGCATCTGTTTAATTTAAGAACACTGCAAATGCATTTCGGATACTCCGATGAAAACGTGGCAACTCCCGCTTGTCAGAGACAGGTTTTGATTCTGTCAATAAACAGGACGCCCATTACTTCATGCCTCATACGACCTAGTTACAGCTATCCTGACATTATCGGAACGACAAATCCATTCTGGCAGTGTTTCGCTCTCCCTAGATCCACGTCTGGTTATATTTCTTTCATCCGTGCAATATACACGTTAACCTCTTCAGAGTTGAGGCGTTCACAGTCGATTTCTTTTCCGTACACTCGTGGGAGTTAAAATAAGGAGACAGTGTTGTTCTCAAGTGAAGTGCAATAGCCATCATAGACACTCCTTCAACAGGAGGATTTGTTACACATAACTAACGAGGTGTTTGCATCCTTTGTGGGGGAGGGGGAGGGGGGTGGGAGGGACCAAAAACAAAACAGGGAGATAATCTTTGTGGGAACTAAACCTCCCTCCACCTACTATTTGAAAATGAGATAGATAAACTTGTATATATATATATATATATATATATATATATGTATATATATATGTACATATATATATATTTATATATATATGTATATATATATATATATACATATAAGTATATATATATGTATATGTATATATGTATACGTACATACATACATACATACATATATTATATATATTTATATAGACATAATTATGAAATACATTATGTAAATAATATTGTACGCTGTAATGGAATTCGGTGAATCCGATGTAGCTTATGATATTGCTGACAATAATTTGTTGGAATCGATTGTACGTTTAACAGAGAAAGGGGGCGCCCCATCTGTTTAGATGACTGTGTTTAGGATGATTATATTGGTTTTTCCGTTCATTTTCATTTTCATTCAATGTAATAGATTTGTAGTTCAATTTCGTTCCGAGCAAAGTGGGGAAATACCAATTATGGTTTCAAATCCGTGTATTTGCGATCATTCACGAACAAAGTCTGTTCAATTAAGTCATTGTTACACATCCTCGTCATTTACAATTCAAACTCGTCGGTCACAGTCGCTGCACACATAACAGCAAAAAAAAAAATCGTCTTTTAGAGATTATCTTTCGTCAAATTTTCCTTTTAATTCATCTCATATCTTTTCTGTTGTGATTTCTTAATTATTTCATTATTTCTGCAACCGCTCACTTTTCCAAAACGAGAAGAAAAATACACATACGTGTCCCCCACCCCCCACACACAAAACACACACACTTACACACACTAGGAAACTAGGATTTGCATATCTTGGTGTTAAATTGAACTACAAATCTATCAAATTGAATGAAAACAGTTTGAAAACGAACGGACACACACACACACACACACACACACTCACACACATGTACATGCCCCCTCCCCCTCCCTCACCCCCCATGTTCGTTCCATCTCCAGCCGGCATCGAAGGACGTGCACAACTTTGTCAACTTCATTAATTTAGTGAAAAAACAATACGATTAGGATGTATTTAAAAATACAATAAAAATGTTTGTATAGGTATATGTATATCATGTCACATTATTATATCATTATATCATAATACAATTATTCACTCCTTGAATTGATAGCCGTTCACTGCGGGGAGGGGGGTACGAGAGAGTTTTAGTTATATCCATTCGACAGAACGGAATGTTTGCATTTTAAGAATCGAAAAGATGCTCATTTTTTAAATGGAATATCCGGAATATTGAAGTTTACTTAGTGTATGGAGGGGACAGAGAAAAAGGGGGGGGGGGGGTCGGATATCCTCTCCCATTCGAGGGAGCTTTTGCTTTTTCAAAATTGAAATTCAACGACCTGCCACACGCTTTTGGTGGCATGTCTTTTTTTTTTTCTAAGGGAGACCAGAAGCATGATAGGGTATTATATTCCCCACCCCCCTCCCACACACATACATAAACACACAAAACACATACACACAAGGTAGCTTTTGCATTTTTATGATTGTAATTAAACAAACTGGTACACCCTTTTTGGTAGAAATTCGAAAATTGTCAATCTCCAAAGTATAGCCATATAGTCTATGAATGAAGAGGAGTAGCCCGAGTAGGGGGGGTGGTAAGTAATCTCTCCCATACGAGGGAGCTTTGCTTTTTTATAATTGAAATTTGAATATATCGTTTATACAATTCAAATTCAATTCAATTCAAACTTTATTTTCATTTTCGAAGAGAACATAAACATTTCACTTTCTTTGGTAACAGAGAATAAGGTTGCATAATCAAAACAAAGTAAATTGAGAAAAATATAATTGTGGAACCTTGGGGTAACAAATATGCTGTTATGAAAATTGACTGACTGAAGTGATAAAGACGATATAACACATACGCAAAACATCGAAAAAATGGAGGGATCCACAGTTTTTATGGAATGTCTGGAAAATTGTCAATCGAAAAAAAAAGTAAATCTATGGAGGGTAACTGAGGGGAATATGTGTGCCCCTAACATTAATTGCATTGGGGAGGGGCTGTTCCTTTGCCCCATCCCCCCCCCCCCCCATGTATGGACACACCTTGAACAATTTACAGTGTACCAGACCGCCAAGTACCGAATGCACGTATAACCGATGAAAAGAATTAAGTGCTTTTTCAGGTACAAAGATGGCACGAATAAGAGAACAAAAAAGAAAAAATTATTGTCTGCTGCTTTTAGGGGGGCGTCTTTGTACCTTCCACGCACTTCAACATTAACATCCGTTGTGGTAAAGAGTAGGATCTTCCCTCCCCATTATCACTCTTAAAATTGCCCATGAGGCTAACTATACACAGCCCTGTCGCTGTACACAAGTGTACCATGAGGCAAGACTTTTCTTTTCTTTTTCCTCTCTAAACAAAAGTTCATCGGGAAGTTCAGAAGCATTCACCATTCATTTCTTACCATGATGCTTCTATATAGTCTGTCGGAAATATGATGTACGCAATAATTCCTGGAAATGAATCAACAACAACGACTTTCCACCACAAAACATGTTCACAGATTCGTGCATGGCATGAAAAAGAGAATAGAACGTAATTAAGTGTATTTGTCTGCTCCTTGAAGGGGGAGTCTTTGTACTTCCCGCCAATTTCGACCTTGCCATTCCTTGTGCCATAAAGCACATTCTTCTCTCCCCATTGTTAACCTTAACATTTCTAATGAAGCGGAACCTTTCCTTTCTCATCCTCACTGTCAGGAAAAAATAGAAACATGCTGTTTACATTTCTCATCCTGATGCTTTTAATGTCGGAATTTTTTATGTATACAATTTAGCTTCGAATGAATTAACAACGATTTTTCAACGCAGTTCATGTTGGCTAATGGCATGAAAAGAGAATAGAAATAAGAATGTGTTGGTCTGCTCCTTCGAGGGGGAGTCTTTGTACCTCCCGCCCACTTCGACCTTGTCCTCCGTGGTACAGAGCGCGATCTTCCCTCTCTATTGTCACTCTTATCATCTGTAGAGAAGCAGAACTTTGTTTTCTTTTGTTTTCCCCACTAAGAGATACGCTTAGCAGGAAAAAAAAATAGAAGCATTCAAGCACACTGTTTACATTTCCCATCACGATGCTTGGCATATAGTGGCAGTCATGCTTCCGCATAATTGTCCCCGCGGAACGAGTTCGAGCAGGGGACTATGAAACGGGCTCCGTACGTGTGTGTGTCCGTGTGTCCGTCTGTCCGTGTGTCCGTGTGTGCGTCCGTGTGTGATCAAAATGTTCAATTTGCTACTTTTCTGTCATTTATGAGCCAATTTTGATTCTGTTTGCTTTATATGATAGCACTACATGGGAGCTTTGAAACTTCTACACAGAATTTCAGTTGTGACCTTTGACCTTGACCTTTGACCTATATTGTACATTTTGCTACAAAATGCTACTCCTTCGCCATTTCTAACCCGATTTCGATTCCGTTTGCTTTATGTGATGGCACTAGGTGAGGGCTTCAAAACTTCTACACAGAATTTTGACCTTTGACGTCTTTGACCTTTGACCTTGATTTTTGACCTATATTGTACATTGGCTACAAAATGCTACTCCTTCGCCATTTCTAACCCGATTTCGATTCCGTTCACTTTATGTGATGGCACTAGGTGAGGGCTTCAAAACTTCTACACAGAATTTTGACCTTTGACTTCTTTGACCTTTGACCTTGATTTTTTACCTGTATTGTACATTTTGCTACAAAATGCTACTCCTTCGCCATTTCTAACCCGATTTCGATTCCGTTTGCTTTATGTGATGGCACTAGGTGAGGGGTTCAAAACTTCTACACAGAATTTTGACCTTTGACTTCTTTGACCTTTGACCTTGATTTCTGACCTTTATTGTACATTGGCTACAAAATGCTACTCCTTAGCCATTTCTAACCCGATTTCGATTCCGTTTGCTTTATGTGATGGCACTAGGTGAGGGCTTCAAAACTTCTTCACAGAATTTTGACCTTTGACTTCTTTGACCTTTCACCTTGATTTTTGACCTGTATTGTACATTTTGCTACAAAATGCTACTCCTTCGCCATTTCTAACCCGATTTCGATTCCGTTCACTTTATGTGATGGCACTAGGTGAGGGCTTCAAAACTTCTTCACAGAATTTTGACCTTTGACCTTGATTTTTGACCTATATTGTACATTTTGCTACAAAATGCTACTTCCGGCGGGGACATATATTACGCAACGCGTAGTTTCTACTTTTCCTTGTTTCTCAGGTAATTATTTGGAAATTTGGTAATACGAGTTATATTTTGTTAATGGAATTAATTTACACATCAATTTTTCCTTCTTTGAATCATGTACATTGTAACCTGCTTATTGATATTCTGTGTGATATTACTGACAAGAATCTTAATTTATGTATGAAGTTGTGTTGGAAGAAAAATAAATCAAACAAACAAACAAACAAACAATATGAGGAGGGAGATAGGGCTAATGGTAATGAGTCTTCAGGAAGGTCATTCCAGACACTTTGTCTTCAGGAAAATTGTAATTTATTGTTTTCTAGATAAAACCCCACAGTTTTGTTAGTGGGAAAGAAGAGAAGAAAGTATTGTTTGGATAAACATGAAATTCGTGATTGTGACATCACAAGATAAAGTAGTCTTTTTATCCAGCAAAAACTTTTGAACAAATTGTAAAAATTTTCTCAAACTTTCATCGATGTAGTCTATTTATATTGCTGCATTCACACAATTCACATGCATTTATGACGGTGAACTTGTCCTTTGACCTTATTTGTCATACCTTGAGAACGCATACTTATCACCATAACAAAACCCAAGAAATGCTTCAGAAATGTTCATCATGTTTATCAGGTTGGTAAGGTCTCTAAATACCTCACTTCATTTCGATTTAGAAAAATAAATAAAGTGGAAACGTTATTCTGAAAGTAATGCTTAAAAGGGATTTTAGACTAAAATGTACACGCACTGCTTTTATGCGTTTTGTGTTGACTGGTAACCGATTTATTCATATTTTTTATCCCAGTGAAATCAGTAAAATGCGCTGCAAAATAATATTCCTGTTTTTTCACTTCACTCTATTTCACTGTCCCTTCCAAAATCACACTTGTCACATCCTCTTTCAATGCCCCATTTCCTTGAAGTAGCAACGATTCATGAAAAGTGCTACACAGACATGATGACAACAAAATCCCTTATTCCATGCAAACACTGCGATATACAGTGATATGATATTATGCATTTTGATATTCCCTAAATATAAATCAGTACAAATCATTCAGGTGAGAATATTAAGAAGATATATAATGTTATACGTTTTCATATTGGCTTACTAGGATTCGGCATTAATCACTATGTGACAATAGTTAAAGATATATTATATATTTTTATGTCACCTAAATAGGAATCAGTACTGGTACTAATTAGTACCGAAATAATGATGACACAGTATTTTGTAATAGCTTGGGTTTCAACCATGTACGAGCATCATGGCTAGCTATAATAAACAAAAACATAGTCTTCATATTTCGGGTCAGGTGAGGTTTTTTCGAACAAGTTCCCATAGAAATCACACTGTACATGCATTTGAATAAAATACAACAATAGATCAGCTATGACACTATAGTGATGGGCTTGTAAACGGAACATAATATATATTTTCTTTACTTGTTAATCTCATTTTGCAGTTGTCAGAATTACATGCAACGGCTTGTAAAGGTTACATTATTGAAATGATGTTCACAACGACATAATTTCGTTCGTTATCATTCTTAACTTTAAGTGTAATAATTACATACTTCAAACTGTGAAGGAGCGTACGCCTAGGATATATTATACAAATATCCAAAGTTTATGAGTGCGAATGTTCCGAATATTACATGAGCGTGCAAGTTTATTTGTTCTATTCAACGACGTGGAGCGGAGTTGAATAGAACAATTGAACTTGCAACGAATGGAGTATTCGAAAAGTCGCGCAGATGGTAAAACATTGAATGTCAAACCGAATAGTGGCCAGAATCGAGCCGAATGTGACCCGATTACAGCCGAATATAGCCGAAGGACGACCCGAATGTCAACCCGAAACGGTACGAATATAGCCAAATGTGCCGAATATGCCAGAGAGAGAGAGAGAGAAAGAGAGAGATGTTATCATGTCGTGTGCTACAGGCGGAATGAAGCAGAAGCCGCCCTGCACGCGTATAGCCAATCTGGCTATATTCGCAAGACTATTCGGGTTATTCTGGCCGCTCATTCGACCTATTCGGCTGCTATTCGTCCGTATTCTGGCCTATTCGGCTCATTCGCCTTTATTCTGCTCTCTATTCTGGTAATGATTCGGATGGTGTCGGGGAGGTGTTCGGGGCATTCTGGGCAGATTTTTCGTGATATTCGGGTCTATTTGGCTAGATGATTCGGGCCGTTACCCTCCTAATGAAACGAATAGGCCCGAATCTGCCCAGAATGCCCCGAATGCCTCCCCGAATCCAACCGAATTCCATCCGTATACATCCCGAATGTGGCCCTAATGAAATTTGTCGGGGCCACATTCGGGATTATTACCCGTACGAGGTAGTTTTACGAGGCAATTGCAGTTGGTATTTTGCAGAGTCGTGGAGGTTAGCGGGCGATATTGGTTGGTATTTTCCTTCTTCCGGGTTTCGCCATTCACTTAAGATGCAAACATTCATTTTTTTCAATCAATTCACTTTATTGATAATCATAAAAATAGAAATATATACAGAGTAAAATGTGTCGGTGAGTTCACAAAGAAAGCCAAAGGCTTGAGACAAGTTATCCCCTTTGTAGAATTGGATACATAAGAATATGCAAATGCAGATTCAGAGTAACATTCAGAGTACTTAATGACAGATACAGATAACATAGACAAATAAGATCCGATATTGGATACATAAGAATATTCATGAAAATGCAGATTTCAGAGTATACATTCAGAGTACTTAATGATAGACAAATAAGATCCGATATTGGATACATAAGAATATTCATGCAAATGCAGATTCAGGGGGGCATTTCATGAAGGAACTTGTCGGATAAAATGTCCGACAAGTCAATTATATCCGACAAGTTCAGAGAAATCAGCCGATCAGATTAAAGAATTTCTCAAAACTTGTCGGATATAATTGACTTGTCAGATATTTTATCCGACAAGTTCCTTCATGAAATACCCCCCAGTTACATTCAGAGTACTTAATGACAGTTACAGATAACATAGACAAATAAGATCCAATCAACCACAAAGAGAAGACATTCAAGGACGTCGCTGTGTGTCAGTTACACACACCGTGCACAAAACAATACGTTAGCGCGTAAAAACGAGAACGGTCGCTGCGACTGTGTGAGCGGGCGGCGTACCTGATTGTGCATGGAGTTGTGTGCAAGCATGTGGGTGTAGATGAGCGCAGTGGTGTAGGGTTCAACCTGACGCGGAGTGGATTTTGTTACAGTTAATCGGGAAGTTTACATAGTAATGTAACTGCTCGAAGATGCCTAACAAAATGCCTGAAAATGGGTAATAATAATAATAATATGAACTGTCCTTTCGGGGGATATGACATTTATTGCCCTCACTAGAATAGGACGAGGGCAATACTATTCCAGCGAGGGCAATAAATGTCGTATCCCCCTTAACGCCAGTCCATATTATACTAGTATTTTGGAGGGTATTCGGCTGGTTTTGAACATTTAAAACCTCTTTCAATCATTTCGATATTGATTATCGTAGCTCCACATAAATTTCATTTGACTTCATCCCCATCAAACAGAACGTATGGCCTACACAGTGCAATTTACAATAACTGTTCTACGTAGAAGAATAAATTTACAGTTTATTTATGCATATGTTGTGTATCAATATTTATCGATATGATTTTAAGAATGTTGTGTGATAGACGACATGGAATGATTGTAGAAAAGCATAAAGTTTACGTTATCTTATTCCAGCAAACCAAGGGTACATTGATATACATGCAGTTATGAAACGTGTTTAGTGCGTATTAAAAGCAATGAAGATAATGACGATATACAAAGCCTATAAACAAGTATGCTTCGTGATGACAGCAGAAAGAAATGAAGAATAAATCCAATAACGGAAATATATGTATATAGATTTATCTTTGTAAGAAGACTGATCACTCGAAGTACGCACTAATGGTAAAAATTGTAAGGAGAAAGTAAGGAGAAAGTATGCCTTATCTACCAGAAATTAAAAAAAAAAGAATATTACAGGCAAAAGGTACTAACACACAATATGAAGTACAAGAACTACAGTAAAGAAAGTAACCTTGATATAAAACAAAGCCGCACTATCAAGACATCATGACACATTTACAAAGTATGCTAGTCTTACGCGTCTACGCATCCTAAGCCTCCAGGTAAAGGAACAGAAGAGATGGGAGTGACTGTAGATAAATTCAAAAAGCCTTACACAGTCAGTCTAGACTCGTACATTTCGTCAAAATACTTCATGACCCTCTCCGAACCACGTATGACGTCAGGGGTCAGACTCTCACGGGGAGGAAATTTGCTTGCCGGAAGGAATTCGCTGCTCCTGGCTGCAGTCGAAAAGAAGTGATCAAGATCAAAAACGAAGTTATCCCCAGCCGCTTTCCTTGACTTCACTGATTCTGTGGAAGCATCCCATTTGAGAAGTGACTCGCTGTAAGGGAGTCCCACCGCTGAGCAATAAGCGCTCAGGATTGCTGCTGGTTTTGCCAGGAGATCGTCAGCATCGATTACGATCGGATTGCCATCGATGTTTTCGCTGACGTACTTCCAGATATCGTAGGGCTCCTTCATGTAAAATCCATGTGGAAAGTTCTTGTCATCGCATTCAACATCGAACGTCCGTTCATTGGCAGCTTCGCCTTTGAGAAGACCTAGCTGTTTATACTGGATATAAATACCCCTTCGATACGAGTTGATAAAGCGTATGGGATTGCGAATGAGAAAGGTGTGCTGGTATCCTTCAGGGAGAAACCGGAAGTTATCGTCCGCCACTCCTGAACCCATGTCCTTTACAAACACGTGCTTACTGCTCGACGTTTCCAGCATTTTTTTGACTGATGCATATCTGAAACAGGAAATTAGAGAGCTAATGTCGTACAATACGTCTTTATTATAGCTACAATGCATTGTTCTCACCAACACTTTCTCTATGTATTCGTAAACAGTTCCTAAATCATGGTCGTCATAATTATGGTTAATTTCCTTTTAACGCCTCATCTTTTGTTATCTTCTATGCTGAAATATCACTGATTCGATTCATTTTAATCGAAACACCTATTGATGAAATTCTACGTGGACGGCTAATATCCCTTTTTCATCTGGTTGAATTTCTCCAAGATTAATTGGTTTAAGTACCCCAAACTGCAAAATGACAATAAAATCAAGAATGATCAGATTGTGTGTCACTCCACGTTCTGCTCTTGATTTGAATAATCACCGATTCTGACTACCTACGTATAGCGTGCACCTGACTGTGATGTAGCTCCAAATCAAATCAAAACTAATCAAAATCATTGCGCCTGTGCTTCTTGCAACCTCTCAGATGCTGTAAGTATTCAAAAACGGGCACTGTTCCACCTTTTACTATCAACTTTGTAACAAGATAATGTAATGTATATAATATAACATGCTAATGAAATGAATAGAAATAAATAAACATGTATATTATATATTTCATATTATGTATCATCATATTCCATTTGTCCACAACTCACGCTAGACGCTTGGGATCCATATAGGAACCTGTATCGGCAGAAACGATACGAGCTGCTGTGTCAAACGCCTCCTCGTTCCCCTCGTACACTTTTGGGATGTCGCCTCCGCTGAAACGTTTGTACGACCTATTGGCCTGGTAGCTGACGGTATAGGGTTCGAAATAGATCTCCGTTCCCTGGATGGCACTGAGACACTTGGTCAAGGCAGACGATACGGATCTGGGCACACACCACATTATCACTCTCGTGCCACTGTCAGTAGATTCACCAGCAGAAGACATGATTTCTGTTTCTGCTCCGCCTTCGTAAAGTAGCAAAGAAGAGATATTTTGAAAGCAGGCTCACCGCGCTGATTGTGATGAACCAAGGAGGTGCGCCTACTAGTATCTCCTCGATAGAACAAAGGCCCTATACTTATTGGCTGGCGCGCTCAAGTGGAAACCGAGCTACTCACCTGGAGAAGGTGACGTCACCTGCGGTTTCCTCGTCTTAATATGCCTATGACTGCACTTTTTCATTCATTTGTTCATTCATTTATTCATTCATTCATCTATTTAAGCACGGCACATAGTTAAAACGTTCAATGGCAGCTCCACGTAGTTGTTTGCATGGCATGATGTGCTATGATAATAGCATTATTATACGTTGCAATATTATACAATCTAATGAAAATAATGATAACAATAATATAACTCTTCTAAAACATTGCCTTTGCACAAATAAGTCAATTATTTCATCACAGAAATGCAATTTAACATTACCTCGTCAACTAAAATGTGTTGGTATTATGTAAAGAAAACAGATTCAATTCCTGTATCGTCCTTCAGAAATGCAATGATCATACAATTATTAAAACATAAAGTATACAATGATTACAGTCGAATCAATTTTGATTGCTTTACAATGAGACATCACGTACGTTTCGGCCAGGATTGATCTCTCGCGTTATATATATACACACACATATATAAAGTATTATATATAATATCATATAACGTGTATGTATACGTGTATATATACATATATATATATATATATATATATATATATATATATATATATACATAATATTATATATAATTATATTATGATATATATATGTATATATATATATATATATATACAGAGAGGGAGAGAAGGAATTAATACTTAAAGAGGAACAAGAGTCAATTTTTCTCTGTGTCTCTTTCTGAAAGTCGAATTTCACTGTTTGGAAGATATCAAAATCAGTTAAAGGTACAGTTTACTTTTGTTTGCAGTGATTTGAAATAACGTTCAAGATATCACATGTTTTCTGCATATGTGTCGGTCAGTTGTATCACAAAACATCCTGCATGTAAAATTTTCTCAATAAAGCCTAATTAGATATGGAGATATCACTATTTTTCTCACTAAACCATGACTGTAGACGGTTTAATATAGAATTGTTCTTATTATGAATATTGTTCACACCTTGTATATTTAATAACAATGCCAAATATTAATTATACTGATTCAAATATTAACGTTGGTTGTTTCTATCCCTAACTCATACTTCTGAATTATTTTGAAGCACTAAAGCTGCATTTTTGTGTAATCTGCAAATGGTAAATAATGCCTTTAATCTTTGTTGGATATGAAGTATTCAGACAGTGCGAAATCGAAATCTTATAACGTATTGTAGCGGTATGTTACAAATAGGACAATCTACATTGTTTTTTTTAATGATTATAGCAATAAATTATAAGGCAGAAAATTTACAAGAGAGATCCACTTTTATAAATGGGGATGGGATGGATAGAATTCGAAACCTTTAAGTAGTTAAAACTTCTAAGTTCTCTCTCTATAGTTCTAGAGCTGAATTTATTATTATCATTATGTGTGTGTATCTGTGTGTGTGTATCTGTGTGTGTGTGTGTGTGTGTGTGTGTGTGTTGTCCCTCCAGGCAATTAGTGAGCGATGAACAGTTTCAATAAAGTGTTTCAATAGTCGCCTATTTTCGCTTCTACGTCATTAAGAAAAGATTACTTTTCACATCATTCGGCACGTCAATCTTCTGACCTCTGTTTGAGAGTGTTAGATGAATTTGCAGAATAGAAAAAAACAACAACCAACCAACCACCAAACCAACAAATAAACAAACAAGCAACTACGATGAGATCTAGTTCATGTTATCTCCAAGCTCCCGAGCGAGTAAATCCTGCCTTTTGTTGGATGGGACTGGTCGCAAGTAACAAGGGTGAATTGCAGTTGGGGTGTGAGGGGTGGTTGAAGGAGGGGAAGATCGTGGGGAGAGCACTGGGGTAAGAAGGAGCGTTGAGCAGGAGGGGTGGTTTTCAAAGCTGCAGTTGATCAGATAGCATGCATGCATATTAAATCCGGTCAAACGCAAAACGACAGAGTCATTACACAGTGAGGAGAATTTAAGACGCATGGTAAGACTTTTATAGACAAAAGAAACGACGATGAAATTAGACGGCTAAAACAGAAAAGGTGAGCTGGAGTGACGAGACACAAAAGCAGCTTTGCATACGTCTACGGCTATAAGCTTCGAAAATTTCCGCTGGCGTCAGCGATAGTGACGGCACGTAATTGATTCGCGCACCTGTATCTGACAGAAGTCAATCACAACTATACACGCCTACACGCAGTATTTAACAGCGTGTGCTGAAATACTTGTATATATTACCTGGTTGTATTAAACATGTCACTTCTCCAGCGCCAGATATATTTCAACTTTGTGCTTCAAGGATTTTTTTTTTTTTGGTCTATTTAAGGAGGAGATGCTAAAACAAGGCCCTTAATTGCCAGCGTGTGATTCATCAAGAAAGTGTTTTTAGGAGAGTATCGCAAGTGTGCTTTGGAAATGTTAAGATGCATTACTCCTTAATTGTTACCATGGATGGCAAGGTCGGCTATAGATAAGGAAGCTTGCAATGCCTTAAACTGGCACTCAATGTGATGGATATGAAGTAGTAATACAAATTCACTTTAAGTAGGAGGCATACCTTCTTTACCTATGGCGACTTGCAGACACATCACAATGATACAACATTGTAGCAATGTTTAATTCTTCATTAAAAGATAGAACAGATACTGTGCTTAAACGGAAACATTGATCGTTGAGTGGATCAACGAATATACAACTACACAATATACATTCTGCAATTTTTGTCTAAATATTCAAAGTGTGTGCAGAGCGACACATTTGGCACTGCCTCACGTATTTTGATGCCCAGTATGAACAAGGGATACTCGAAAAAAAAATGATGGATTCATCCAAATATTTGACCACCTTCTCCCATACCATTAAAGTAAAAACAAACAAACAAACAAACAAACAAACAAACAAACAAACAAACAAACAAACATAGTGTAACGGCGACTTGTATTTGTCGAAGATGGGCAGAATATATTTCCTATTTTGTGAAAGTCCCACAATAAAGTCCCACTATAAATTATGTTGAAGTTTATTGCCAATAGATGCCGAGATTGAGATTGGGCTAGCTAAACTAGTAATTTGCAATAGCGTTAGCGAGACATCCTTTACATAGACTAGTATAAAAATCATGAAAGCAATGAAAACATGTAATGCTATATACATAACGTTACATCAAATATCTTAACCAAAAATGCGTGACAATAGTTTTCATAACTACGTCTGCAGATCTAAGAATTTTCGCTCTAAAATTTACATTCGTGTATGAGCAAAATGTAAAATAACGTTATGATATCCGTGGTTGCTACGTACAGTTTTATAGTCGATTATCGATAATCAATAAATCAATCCCAAAGCATGCCCTATATCGTGGCTGCTACGTACAGTTTTATAGTCGATTATCGATAATCAATAAATCAATCCCAAAGCATGTCCTATATCGTGGTTGCTACGTACAGTTTTATAGTCGATTATCGATAATCAATAAATCAATCCCAAAGCATACCCTATATCGTGGTTGCTACGTACAGTTTTATAGTCGATTATCGATAATCAATCAATCAGGCAACAAGAGTACCACCGATCTTCTGCGCTAGTGTGAATAGTTTGCAGTTAGTTATTGGGAAATACGATTGTGAGGACACGACCGATCATCGCGTAATGTTCTACCTACTTACATGCTGAATGGGGAGGGCGCTCCAGGAATAAAAGTCCGTGTACTACGATTGAAATGATTCCACACATTTGATCTCAAAATACTATCCTGGCAACTCGTGTCAGCAGAAAAAAAAAAGAAGGTTCGTGCTGGAAAGTACTTTCGATGTATTGCAAGTAAATTCCAGATGTTGGAAGACGAATTTTGAGCCCTTCTGACAACAATGATGTTGTGACTTTGTTAAACAAAATAATAAGTTTCTCTATATCTAAGGAGCTTATGATGAGGCCTAATTTTGATGGTGCAGTATGAGAGAGTATATTATCCATTAAAATATACGCATGTAGTCTTCTTCCCTTTTTTTTCTAACCATAGTCCTATCTTTCACGTCTTATTTTTGGGGGTTGCGTTTTGTTTTGTTTTTTTTCTCTACTTACTTCTATTTTGCTCATTTACTGGTCAATCAAAATAAATAATGAGCAGTGACTACTTAGACAACCAGTATGCACGGAAGCACACACACACACACACACACACACACACACACACGCACACACGCACGCGCACACACATTCTCCCTTTCTTCCATATTTTCTCATTTTCTCTACACTTCCTCCAGATCGATGCATTCAAGCAATCACTCTAGGCACTTCACGAAGAGAAGACACAAATGTAAGACGCATCAGAGATGAGCAGATAAAAAAAGAGAGAAAGAGAGAGCGAGAGAGTATACATGAAGCTGAGAGGGCGCGCGTGGTTTTCCGAGAAGAGGCGTTACAGATTAACAAAAGCGCGCGAAATTGACAAAATTGATGCGGGCCTCTTCAATTTCCGAGCGTCTGGCAGCCACACTAAAGACCATCATCACGTCTAGATTGGGTGTGCAAAGCGAACAGACGTGTGCAAAGTAGTCATCGAGGCGAATTGAGAGACATACATGTATAATGAGATATGGTAGGAAAAAGGAGATGTAAAGAAGCAATTTGAAAGAGAGAGGGAGGTTGAGATAAGAGGGCATTTACCGTATGACAGAATGAGTTAACAAATAATATGATGCACTCTGATATTTGCTGCCTCAATCCCTACTCAATTTGTCTCGTACGGATGTGACCTTTAAGAGAGACGTAGTAGTGTTAAAAAACCCTTTTATACTGTCAAGCTTTATGTTTTACTCTAATGTTGTTTTCTACAACACACATGAATGTGCATCAATAAGTATATATACACACAAGCGATTTGTTTGCATACATAAATGTACACACACATATATATATATATATATATATGTATGTATATATATATATGTATATATATATATTATATATTCATATATATATATTTGTATATATATTATTTATATATATTCATATATGTATGTATATATATATATTATATATATATATTCATATACATATATATTCATATATATATATATATATATATATATATATATATATAATATATAACTTATTTATATTTGGTTGTGTATGCACATAATATAGATATGGCAAGTTTGGAGAAAGAGAGAATAAGATATAAGAAGAGGGGCAGGCCTAGCAACGAAATGTATTTTCAATTTTAACGTATTTATAAAGAGGATGGCAAAATTAGAAACTGAATGCTGTTTCAGATTAATTCGTTAGCAACCTGACCAGTTTAGGCCTACATCTTATATACTTCTTTACAGATTTCACTGCGATGACTGCGAAGTCAACCAGACCATATACCTTACAGCATGTGCAATAATGTTATATTCACACGTATGAATTTTCTTCTCCTTTTCGAATTAGAAAGTCATAAATTTTTCACGTGCTATCGACAGTCACGAACAATAACACAGGAGTACAGTGTTCGAGAGACACAGTAATTTAAAGGCACATTTTTACAATGGGGGTGGGAGGGGCAAGTAATGGCTATTCCTTTTTTTTTTCTTGCCGTTCATTAATTTATGCCATTATGCATAATACTGTTCATGGCGTTGTTTCATAGAATAATTGACATTTTAGACCTAAAAAAAAGAAGTCTGTATACTTACAACTAAGAACACTACGGGGATTCGTATGTCTTTATATGCAATTCTGAACTTCATCCCAAAATGAGCCCTAAACTACTGATTTTTATTTTCTTTCTTTTTTCCATCCCTCAACATCCTGTTGTCATGACAACTTTGCGCATTCAAGTTGATATGATGATGACACGACTGGCATTTCTGCCCCGTGCTCCGTTAGAGAATCTGGTTTGAAACGAATGCATTATGTGCTAAACTTAACAAGAGTGAGATGTTTAAACGTGTCAAGCGCGCGGGTCTTTGGCGACTATGATGGGCCGAAAGCTCTACGAAGTGGGCGCGGTAATGGCTTAGCCATGACTCCCTTGGGGCAGAGCGTTATGATAAATCCCTCACAAATTTTTGTCACGGAAGCCTTCCCTTTTAAAAAATGCATCGGTATGTTAAAAAACAGCCGCGGAAGTCTCGGTAATTTCTCGTCGCCTCGGATGTTTTGAGAAATCAATCGCCTCAGGACTGCGGAACATGGAGAAATCAATGAAATGGAAGAAAAAAATGCAATAGCAAAAGCGGACTAAATATGGACAAGAAAAGGTATTGAAAAACAAAATGGCATATTATTTTCTGTTCCCCAGTCAGCGACTACTGCCGCTTTCCATTTGGCTTTATTTGCTGCATAAGTTGTACCTGGCTGACTGTCTGGTGGCGAGCTTTGCGTGATGCAAAGGTTTCCGGCTCCCCGAATTTCTCTGCAGTATTGAAATAAGGACCTTATCCTACATGTCCTATTTATCTCGACGTTGATTTACCTGGTATGTGAAGCTGTAATATTGATGTTGATTACTTCATTTACGATGTGTCGTAAATCACTCCACATTCATGAATTTCAATTTCCCATCATTTTTGTACGGATTTACATATCATTCGGAGCCGTCAGGTAGATGCGGTGTTCATGACTCCTTCTGATCATCTGGGTAAAATCTCTCGAGGTCGACGTCTTTAAAGGAGACCTCCGGATGAAATTCAGATTTTTACATTTGAACAACTATAAATTGGTTATACCGAGTACAGAGTTTCGGTATTCATAGTGATTGGGTTGACGAATAAGAATGTTTTCAGAATGTACAACAAATTACAGTGAACAAGGATGATGACATGGCAGCCTCACCATAAGAATGCATGGGTTGGGACTCAAGGAAGCAGAACAAAAGAAGATGGTACGCATACATTCTACACAGGTGAATTGTAATGGAATTACACTGCTACATTTCTGAAATATGTGAGGCTCCTATGTCATCAACACTGTTCATTGTAATTTGTTTAAGATTTTTTCAGCGAATTGTTTCTCTGCTCGAGGACCACAATATATTCCACAAATATATACACGGAGCTGTAGATTTATGTACTACATGATGTGCAATTATGAAAATCGTCTGGAATGCCCCTTTAATTCCGTTTTCCGCGTTGTGAGCTGATGGATGAAAACCTCGCTGTAAGGGTTTACGCCGAGCTCTACGCTCTCCGTGAGGGATCTTTTCAATAGTATGAGTTGGATACGAAACACACACACACACACACACACACACACACACACACACACACACACACACACACGCACATACGCACAATCAATATAGACACGCACCTATCTAACACAAGAGAGAGAGAGATAGATTGTTTTGAGGGTAAATCATCATTACAGTTTTTTTTCTTTAGAAACCTTTCTTACAGGGTATATATAAAACATATACATACAGATACATAATGATGCAGGCTCTTACAAAGGCATGCATAATGTAATTGTGTATGCATATGTATGAATATATGTGTATATATCCAAATAAAGCAATATTGACTAAAAATATATTTGCTTATTCAAAAAAAAAATGGTTACTATGATAAGATAATGAAATTAGCGTTAAAATTTTGCGATATTTTCTTCCCTTTGTCTGTATCTGTGTGTGTGGTAGAAGCAACAAAGGCTCTTACGTCAAACGAAACCAAACCAAAGTCTTATTGAGCAAAAGTCCGTGATTGTTTATACTGTTATGTGGTTTGCTTGATTTTTTTCTTTCTTCGTATGTGTGAATTTTTGTTTGTTTGTTTGTTTCTCTTATCAAAATCTGGACTGGATCGCTGAGTTGAGGTTGACCTAAGACCTTTGATCTGGCTTAGAGGCTTAGAGCCCCATTGCAACAACATTAACAACAACTACAATTGTACAATAAAACAAAAACAACTACAACAACAGCAACAACAGCAGCAGCAACAACAAAATACAATTTTTCTCACAGATTAGTTATGGTTATTAATTTTTCTTTTTTTAATTCGTTACCATAGCAAGCCACTCAAAGGCTCAGTGCATCATACTGCGTCTTCTTGACAGCTATGCTCTGTAGAACTTTGCGTGACTTCATGAACTCATCAGTAATGGACGAGTGATCTTATTAATGTGTCATTAAGCTCTTCCACGAGCTCATGTTCTTGGAATAAGTCAAAGCAGGTTTTTTTTTTTCAATTCCTCCAATATCTGTGGTAGATCACACCACATCAAGCATATGTAAGAAACATTCATAATGGTGAACTGGTGCAGAGCGTAATTTTGAAATAAGAAAAATAAAAAAAAAAAACATATCGGTAACCAGAAAAACTTCTTTTTTTCTTCTATCCTAATCGCTTCCCTTCTCTCTCACACACTTTTGCTCCCCTCTTCTCTCTCTCTCTCTCTCTCTCTCTCTCTCTCTCTCTCTCTCTCTTTCCCTCTTTCTTACTCTCATCGGCAGGACCTTATTGCAGCCGGGAATGGGATGGAGTCATGTGCTGGCCGCAGACAGCAGCAAACCAGACGACGCGGCTCCCGTGCCCCACCAAGCACCCAGGCAGTAAGTCTTCCCTATTCAGTCACATCATATTTCTTTCTTTCTCTTTTCCTTTTTTTGCCATTGTTTGTCATCTGGACGTTGCAATCATTTCTAGGAATGTGGCTGAATTCAAAAGTCATGCTTTATCTAACCGGTTTTAACTAGTACCAGTTTTAAGAGCCACTTAACAAAGCTCAGTACATCCTCGTACCCCTCTCTTTGTTTCTATTTTGTCAAAATTCCCGAGGATGTTTACTTTATTCTGTTTTTTTTTTTTTTTAGGGGAAGCTCGAATTCCTCGCCTGGGAGTGTTGTTATCACTAATAGGCGATAGAACGTGACAAGGAATTCTATTTAGGTGTAATGACAATACTTTCCGACCACGTAATCAACGACGGCCTGCCCAACTAGGCAGGCTTAATTGAATCTTGGTGCGCGTGGAAAAAAAGACATCCCGGAGAAACTCTGATGATCGTTCCCGTAATCGAGTAGATCAATAATATTATTCATCATGTGCACCTGACCTGGACTACTTTGCCAGTTGCAATCGTCAAACCAAAATGTTTGGAACGTATCACAATGTATACCGAAACGACATTGTGAGCTCAATGACATAATGCGCGTGTTTTCTAAAGTAACTCTGAGGACTTTGACTGTTTGATAACCCTCGCTTCCGTCATAAAGGCTTCCTACTCCGTGACATTTAATGTTCTTCTTATAAAGCTCTGCCGACTGATTGATTAGATGAGGCAAGATTTTTCCCCTGTACTCTTTATAAGAACAGTAGTCCCTGATGATCTCAAACAGCTCCTAAGAGGGCACATGCACCAGTTTAGAGCGCCAATATCAACAACCTGTCATGGCTGTGCCCACGTTGAAGGGTCGATACACGGCCGCCGATTATCGCCCACGAGCTATCTGAAGTCGCTCCTCGCGCCGCACTTTCTCTGGCGGCATCGTAAGGCAACCAACTCTCAAGTCAATGGTGCGATCGTAAAAGCGCCGTTGATATATTTTCCGTTATTGTTGTTGTTTTTGTTGGTTCAAATAATATGTTTACATGAAGAAGCATTCATTAGCTGTGAACAAAAAAAAAAAATCGATAGACAGATAAAGAGATAGATAGACAAGAAAATGAATCAATAGGGAAAAAACACACAGTTCGCTGCTAAATTGACTGAAAGACCCAAACCAAAAAGAACTACGATCACATGGATATGAAGTTCTTGAAAGCCTGAAAAAAATTAATTGATTATGGGTAGGCCTAATAAATATAATTATGCGAATTATTCACTCAAATTCAAAGACACTGCGTTTCGTTATATGGTGAGGAGGAAGCATTCAGTTTTAATTTAATTTGATTTTTTTTTTATTTCTGCTTTTTTTTCAGGAGATGAATCTAACAACGTAACAATTATCCTAAAGTAATCATGAGTATACATGGAACAATTATTTTTTTTTTATTATTCAATCAAATTATATTAGGAACAAAATGCCGGAGACGGCAATTTTAAGCGAAACTTGAATTTGATGATGGCCTCTGGTGAAAAAAAAAGCATATTGTTTATTTGTCAATACAAATTATTTCTATGTAAAAGACAAGTCCACCCCTTAGAATTTTACCTGTCCGCATTTTCACATTCAGCATTTTTTTAACACTTAACTGGAAGGTTCGTATAAATTTTTAGACAAGATGTCTCACGTACATCGTCCCTCCCCTTAAAGCGGCGTGAATGGTTACCATGGCAACACAGGGTTGGAGAATGATTCTACATCGACAAAGTCCACCCCTAGTGAATAAAAAATGACCGTATCAGAAACACTGGTGATAATTATAATAGCAATAAGCCAGTTCGGAGTTTCACTGAGCGCGTGATCAGATGAACGGTCAGTCACACCAACGGGCATGTTGATTTGTTTGAAGTAATTCAATGGGATACTTTGTAAGCATCTGTGATGTAATGATTGTCCGTGCAATCCTTATAAATGCTGCTTGCCAGCACATCTACCTGACAGCAAAAGTGGTATTTGGCAAAATCAATAGAAAGAAATCGTTAATCATTTTATATATTCAATGCAAAATAATGAAATGGGTGCTTTCCCAGCTTAAAAGCATAATTTACCTCTTGCAGATGAAAAAACAGCATTAGTGCTTCAAAATAGTTCTAACATGTGAGTTAGGGGTAGATACAACCAATGTAAAAATTTAAGCCAGTATAATCAATTTTAAGTATTGTTAAATATACAAAATGTGAACAATAGTTACAATGAAAATGCTTCCAGACTAAACCGTCTACAGTAATGGATTAATGAGAAAAATAGTAATATCTCCTTATATTTATGCTTTATTGCAAAAAAAATATGTGGTAGGATGTTTTGCGATACAGCTTACCTACACATATGCGTCAAAAGTGATATCTTGAACATTTTTTAAATCACTGCTCCCAAAGGTATAAACAGTACCTTTAAGTGTAATTGAGGGATCATTCTGGTCATCTGGTCTACGCAAGTTCATTCTTTGTTTGAAGAGGTTTGATGAATCCAATATTGTGCACTTTCCGATAAAATTACATGCATATTTTTGCTTGCATATGTATACGTATGTTTTTACTGAATGGTTGAATAAGATTAAAATTGAATTGAAACTGAAATTGTTAGTATAACTTATGAACTTTGTGTCGTTCTGAAACGAGTAAAGTGCCCCTAACCGACTGAGAAAAAAAAAAGAAAGGTCAGTGATACCGATGTGCCCATGAGCTAACTCCGAAATGACTTATTGAAAGGACAATAATAACAGTGTAGATGATTATGATGTTGTAGGTCAATGGACAATAGCGAGCTTTGGATCTGGGACGCGGAAGCTAAGACGACGCCTCCTCTCGGATTGGGCAAAGGGAAACAACTATCTCGCGCATGTACAGAACACTATTTTTGGCCCAAATAGCGTCGTCTTAGCGCTCACCTTCGCAAATCTAATGATTGCTAATAACAATGATTATATTCCACATACTAAGAATCTTGCTATAGGATTGGTCAAGAGCTGATCACGTGATAAAGCGTAGTTTTGCCCATCACATCACCTGAGAAAAAAAGTTCGTTACACTCTATGATGACAGTCATTAATTTATTTCGCTGATCTCTTAGTCCACACAGTCGTAACTCGTGACATAACTTACAATTTTGAGTACGCGCGAAATAAAAGTGCGTTGCACTGTGGTCTATCATTTGACCTGGGTCAAGTGATAGACCACAGTGCAACGCACTTTTATTTCGGTGCCACGCGTGGGGCGCGGAGCAAATTCGTTGTTTTGTCATCTACGCGCATACGTCTAAAGTAAACTACGTAGCCTAAGCCCGGAGGATGCCTAAAGACAGCTAAAACGGTTTCAGATGTGGAATAAAATGGGAACCGGAATATCTAGGACCCTAGATGTGGAATACATTTTGTACAAAGCAAATAATCAACTTTTAGTTTCAGGCAATGAGACAAACTATCACTTCCTCGGCGACCTCAGTTGCGCTTCGGAAAGATAGCTACATCCAGATCGCTTCGGAAATGATAGTTTGTCCCATCACATTCACCAACGTTGATTATTTGCTTACTATCAATCACGAGTCCCTTAGTTCAAGTCTCATGACTGACGAGGTTGTGGCCCTATCCTCCTTGCCAGGTTCTTCGGAGGGGATCAAAGCTGCCTGTTCCAAGGTTCCATGCTCGCAAGAATTCATTCCCGTCCTATGAATAGCGGTTACGTGAAACAAATCAATTGGATTAAAAAAAAACTTACTGTATGACTGGTACTAATACTACTACTACTGCTACTACTACTGCTACTACTGCTACTATTGCTACTACTTCTACTACTACTACTACCCGGTACTCCCATTATACTATGATACTACTACTACTACTACTACTCCTGCAACTACTACTACTACAACTACTACTACTCCTGCAACTACTATTACTACAACTACTACAACTACTACTACCACTACGACTACTACTACTACTACTACTGCTACTACTACTATTATTACTACTACTACTACTACTGTCACTACCACTTTTACAACAACCACTACACTTCTGCTACTCCTACTACTACTACTGCTGCTGCTGCTGCTGTTGCTATGATACCATTACTTCTAGTAGTAGCAGTAGTATAAGTAGTAGTAAATAGTGGTAGTAGTAGTAGCAGTAGTAGTAGTAGTAGTACTAGTACGAGTGGTAGTAGTAGCAGAAAGTCGTCGTAGTAGTAGTAGTATAGTAGTAGTAGTAGTACTATAAATACTATAAGTACTATTGCTATTGCTGCTGCTACTACTACTACTCTACTACTCTACCACCACCACCACCACTACTACTATACTACTACTACTACTACTTCTACTACTACTACAACTACAACTACAACAGTAATTGTGTTAATAACACTGTATTAATGTTGACAAAGTGTTTCCAAAACTATTCAAAGTCACTTCATGACTAACTTTCCCCCCATTGTTTTCGCAGGGTTTGCCTACAAACGATGCGAAGAGGACGGGAAATGGTTCGCCCTGAGCGACAACGTATCGTGGGCCAACTACTCCATGTGCGCAGATGCCGATAACGAAAGCGTATACGGTGTAAGTCACATTAAAGAGATCGTATAGTTTTGGTTGAGACCTAACTTAAGGTTTCTGACATTTGTGTGTGTGTGTGTGTGTGTGTGTGTGAAATAACGAGAAACCTCGTGTGAAATATGGAACAGCATGTAATTCCAAGAGGGATTCAATGTTTATTTGAGAAAAATTGGTTTTCAAATACCTGAGATATCCAAAACAGAGCAATCCTAATATAAGGTGGGACCCACCTTTCACTTGGGTGTCTCAGCCATTCTCAAACCGATTTTCGTCTAATAAACTTTGAATTCATGATTAAGACTGTTTTTATTTTTTCCTTAGCGCATTCCTTCTTTCTTCTTCCTGGTTTGCGATATTTGTGATAAGGGTGCACATTAATGCATGATTGAAAAGAAATAACCCAAAGACAGAGTGAATGACATGCTAGATTGAAAAAAATAAATCGATTCCGGCAATCTAAGTCCTGAAATGAGACTCATGACACAACTGTGTCAATGATGTCTGTCTCGATGACTTCCTATATAAAGAGGGTCTCTGCATGCGGCAGTCGAGTTCTCTTAATTGATCCTTCTTTGTTTTCACCACAGAACGCACCTATTATACGGGCACTTACGATTGACCGAAGAAGTAAGGAAAGGCTAATGCTTGTCATCTCAATCGTTACTAACTTGGTTGGGGTTTTCCCTCGTGAATCTGTAGCCACATATTGGCCAATGTATTAGAGTGATTACCTGTACTCAAAACAGGGGAACCCCCCCCCCCAAAAAAAAAAAAAAAAAAAAAAAAAACCAAGAGAAAAACAAGAACAAGAGCAACAACAACAAAAGGACCCGAAAATATGGTTGCATGTGCACACTTTGTTACGTCATCCGCGGAATAACTTCTTAATAGTGTAGCTTGCATAGACAGGTCAGCTTTATTTCTCTATTCTATGTGGGGGCGCTGTGGCATAGTGGATAAGACTCTCGACTCCCGATCGGAGGACCCGAGTTCGAATCCCGCCCAGTGCTGACGTCGTTCGACAAGATGTTTTGCCCACCATGTCCCTCTCGACCCAGGTGCATGAATGGATAACTGGCAACGGTAGGGTAATAATAATGGCAGGGCCCTCTGGTAGAGCAGTGGCAATACTGAAGAGGCAACCCTAGGTAAATAAGACCTTACTGTGATTATGATGATGATTATTATAGGTTTTCCCATCCATTTTCGCACTATTGTCATTCAATTTCAAAGATTTATTATTCAATTTCGTCCCGAGAAGCACGTGGAACGCAAATCCTAACTTCAGTTTCGTCAATTGTCATTGTAATCCGAAAACATTTTCGAAGACATATCATTCAGAATCGTCAATTGTCATTCAAATTCGTCCCTCCCGCTGACGGATCGCAGAATGTGAAGATCAAATTCGTCTTTGTTCACACAATTTCATGAATTTTTAATTCAAATTAGTCAGATGTTGTCGATTCTTCATTTTGATGGTGAACCAACTTTATGCCGACATATTTTTACTTTCTCTCGTAAATTGTATCGTTACACATTATTCTCTAACCATTTGCTTAGACAATACACACAAAAACATGACTGCCAACCAAAATTGATTGAAGGATAAACGACAGCCAAAAGTAATAACCCAGGACAGTATGTCAGTGTCACATTTTGAACTTAAGTCGTAATGTTCAGATTTTCGCATCATAATGCATGAAGCAAACTTTAATTTTGTACCCTGGAAAGCAGCAAACGTAATTATGTTATCCATTCTTTGACATTAAACAGGCGACAATTCTACACTTAAATTTTGTCTTTCATCACGTTTGCCTAGAAATCGTTTGTCAGTGTTTTCGTTTGCGAGACGGTACGTCTGTTTGTATCAGTTTGTACTCGGATTGTTTGTGTATGTGTCTGTATCTGTGCTTCTCTGTGTGTGGGGGGGGGATTGAAAAAAAAATACATGAATGACTGGAAAATCACACCGGATAGAGATATGAGACGAATATGAATGAAAATTTAACGAAAATGATTGATAAAAGACGAAATCGATCCTGCTGTTTTGAGCGCTGCGAGTGAGACTGACGAATTTGAACTGTAAATGACGAAAATGTATGCCAAATGACTAAATTGAATGGACTTTATTTGAAAATGAACGACGAAAGACGAATTTGAAAGTAAGATTGACCTATTCCCGACATCCTGCGACGAAATTGAAGTAAAAATGTTTGAAAATGAATGGGAAAACGTATATTATTATTATTATTATTATTATTATTATTATTATTATTATTATTATTAATATTATTATCATCATTATTTTTATTCTAGATCTAGTTAAGGGTAGGTCCAAGTACATATATATATATATATATATATATATATATATATATATGTATATATATATATAATCATTATTATTATTATTATTATTATTATTATTATTATTATTATTATTATTATTATTATTAAATGACAAAAATATAAGAATTGATGGAAAAGCAAACTGGTCAGGGACTGGTGGTCTATGAAAGTTGTCGCCAGAATATCAGACGCGGGGGCCGGTCAGGTGCCATTTGAAGTATCATCAATTATTCTCCATGCTTCTCTGTGCCTACAGAAATCTACAAATCGCTGCAGATTGTACAGCATCGGCTACTCGCTGTCACTCGCTGTCATCTCTCGTCATAGCCACTGGAACTTCAGTAACGTATGCCATGTCGTCCACCATTAGCCACGTACGGTCCTGCATACCTCTTGCAGCAGTAACGTTGATGAAAGTGATATTGATGATGAGTGATAATTATTGATGATGATCATAATCAAGATGATGATGATGATAACTGTTAGTATTGAGAATAATAACGCTACTATCCAATCATCGTTATTATTATCATTTTATATGATCATTACTATCATTTTTAGTAACATTGTAGAACGAGTAGTCATCATTATTACTACTATACATCATATCGCTTTATGGTTATAATGGAATTGATCGTCGTAATGTCCTTGTAAAGCGCGAATGGTGATTAGTGTCATTTCTAAGGTGAGAAGACATGTCAACCACAATCAGATGAGAGATTATTCTAGAGTGTTCAACAACGTTCAAGAGATTTTTTTTTTTTTTTTTTTTTTTGCTACTGAAACATGGTGAATTGGGTTTCTCATTCAGCAGAACTCTTTCACTGCATTCATTATACAGGGTAGTGTGCTGTATCAGCGAGGCATTGGCGATGTTTCACTTTAACTTCATATTAAGCAGTTCTTTGTAAGAGTCAAGAAAACTCCAATGACTTCACGCAGGTCCGATCAGATGCGCACAAGTGGCGGTTTCTAACCTCTCCCAACCCCCTTAGCTCCTCCAGTCGAAGAGATGAAATCTATAGATGATATGAATCAATGAACTGTCACAATGGAGTATGATTATGTTTATTATGTCAAACCTGCCTTAACACACACACACACACACACGAAAAAGTGAGCTTTAGGAAGTTGCGCCAGTGCGTAGATACTGCTATTTGCCCGCCGAACTCCAGAAGAAGAAAAAAAAAATATGGAGCGATCAGGAGTGATGATGATGCCGATAGCTCACAGATCGGCTGCATCCGATTTCCCGTTGAAGGGTCCTCCAGCGGCAGCCAACCAGATTACTCATCGTCACGACCAATCTCGGCTCCCACTCCTGTGCGCGCGCGCATGGCAATTGTTGAACTGCATCAGTGATCGGTTGTCATGGGGTGCATTTTGCCGGTTCATGGCATGGCTGCATAGCATATCACCTTTCATCCATTCATTGTATGCCATTAGGAGACCGGGGGGGGGGGGGGGGGGGGGAGGGGGATGGGGGAGGAAGAATAAAACGATGATTCTTCAGAACAGGAATAGAATCAAACTCGTTCAAAATCAACGATCCTAATTCCAATTCATATCAACAGCTGGAACCAATTAAAGCTGAACACATTTTCCAGAATATTAGTATTACATGAGTGTTGTGATACATGTGATACAATTGTTCCATTCTTGTATATCGTGTTATTGTTTAAATTTCATATCATGCTAAATGAATCGAACTAAATATTTTCATGAAGTGAAGTGTTTATATGTATATAATACACACACACACATACACACACACACAAACACATACAGAATATATATCATAACTTTAGTCTTTTTGTGCCCGATTGGGCAGATAAATTCGACATGAATTTTTATATCCCATTTTTCTTTTCGGGCAACTATACTTTTAATTCCAGCCACCAAAACTTTAAATTCAAAGATTTTAGTGTCAGCATGGCTACGAGCATTATCATCAAAGCTTGATAAGACGGTGAATTTATTTTGCGACAACTTTGAAAAAAAGGGCCATGATATAATAAAGCCAATAATTCTTACGTTGTATGCAACTCTGTAATGATAAGATGCAAGAATGATACTATTTCTGGATTAATTCCTTTTGATTTCGGTTTGAATTTCGATCTCATTTAAGTCAGACTCACCAAAGGAAATGTATTCAAATCAAAGGCAGAGTTGACTATTATAATTGAGCCTTTGACCACGTGAATTAATGAAAAAAATGGTGAAGTTTAAAGTTTGGCAACTTTTTGTTCGAATCGTCAAATTTGCTTTCTGCAATTTGAGGACAACTTGAACAAGACGCGAGTTCCAATTTAAGAGCAAAAAATTTGCAAAAATCGATAGACCGATGACCGACTCCGGCACCGGCCCTCCCAGGGGCGAAGGGCCTCATAACGACCTGCTCGTCTTCATTTACAACTCCAAAGCAGGCAACGCTTAAAATCGTTCTGAAGTGGCGTTTTCCTCGCCATCTTGCTGATGACTCAGCTTCTTATTTCAAAAAAGAGAAGCTTTTCGATGTTCCCTTTCTCGTGAGAAAAAGCAGAAGCTGAAGAAGAGACAGACACAGATGTTTATTGGGAGCTTTTGATTTGCGACGCGGACGCTTTAGACAACGATTGGGTTGGCCGTTCCCCTCTCTCACTGCGTCGCTTTGCCAATAGGGAGCTTTAGATTTTAGACGCGCGGACGTTCAAAGGGAAAAAAAAATGTTCTGAGCGTGCGCAGAAGCGCGGGTCAAGTTGACGCACGCTTCTGCGCACGCTCAGAACATTTTTTCCCCTCTAAACGTCCGCGCGTCTAAAATCTAAAGCTCCCTAGCTTCAGATTACACGATGACGCAGCCCTCTCAAAGATAAACTGGCACACCCATAATTATGATCAGTGCATCAAGTTAGCTTTCTGCGTCGTAAATTAAGCGGACGTAAAAATAGCCCCAGAACGCGTAGTGAAAACTCAGACGACGCGAGCTATCAACAGATCGAGTTTGATAAACGAATTTGCACATGCGCAGAACATGATTTTTTTCCCCCACTGAACGTCCGCATCGCAAAAATCTAAAGCTCCCAAACAATGTGAAAAACTGAGGGTACATAAAATGATTGCGTCAGGAATACGAAAACGTTCTCTGAGATCACCACGAATGCGACTAAAGATTAGCTGAGGACCGTTGGGGGTTTGACCCCGTTACTCGTTGGAGGATTTGGAATATTTGGATCCTCATTCAGTGTCATTATGGAACGCATTTGGTCGTTCCCACTTTATTTGAATGCACCCCTTATATAAAGACTGCCAACATTTCTGAACCCCCCTTTTTTCTTGGAAACCCCTGTAAATTAGAAACAATGCATCTCACCTACATGTATCTCAGGTGAGCTCTTATTCTATTCTACTTTTTCAAGTGAAATAATCTTGAATGAAAAATGAGCTCTCCAAAGTAGCAGTAATATCTGGATTTTTCCCCCTGGGATATGACCAAATTTTCTACTATTTTGAAAATATTTCACAACCCCCTTTTTAACTTTCTCGGGAGTCCAAAGAGGAGGGGAGGAAAAAAAATCTCCTTAAAGAGGAATCTTCGGTGAAAGTCGAATCAACCTCCCCCATATATATATAATGATATATTTTTTACAAATCTCTGGCTAGATCTCTTCGCTGAAAATGTACCCCTTTATCGGAGATTTGAACACGCGTGAGGTCCATTGTACACCAAGGGGGGGGGGGGGGGAGGGGGGCGGGGGAATGAGGACATGATTTGACTCGAAGATTAAAGATTGTCAATTGCTGTAAACTAAATTAAAATTGCTCAAACACACACAGACAGACATTCACATATAGGCCTATCCTGGTATTACATTACATATATATATATATATATATATATATATATATATATATATATATATATATATATATGTATATATGTATATATATATACATATATGTAATATATATATATATATATATATATATATATATATGTATATATATTACATATATATAATATATATATATATATATATATATATATATATATATATATACATATATAATATGTCACGCATCAGGAATTGGCAGATACAACAATATGGATTTCAGTTAATCGGGATTGAAGTGAAGGAGCTAGCGAACAGGTGCGAGAGTGATGAAGAATGTCAAATCAATAGCGTCCTACGTAGGAGCCTGCACCGGGGGGATTTTAGCAGGAGGGTGGATGCCCATCGAGAGACGTTAGTCGTTTGCACTAAATGACGGAGTAAATCGACCTGACAAGAATTATGAAAATCCCCTTCGAAGTTCTTCTTGTCAAACGGAACGAACAAGAAAGGAACCCGCCATTAACGAGAAGAAGATGGGAAAAAATAGATAAGAAAGAAAGAAAAAAGAGAGAGAAGGGGGGGGGGGAGAGGAAGAGATAGGCAAAAAAAAAAAAAGAGTTGTTGATATTTAACGATTACTTTTCTCGGACCAATTAAAGGCATAATTTACCATTTGAAGAAGAAACAAATACCCAGCATTAATGCTTCAGAATAGTTCTAAAATGTGAGTTAGGGATAAAAAACAACCAATGCAAAAATTTTGAACCAGTGTAATCGATGTTAAGTATTGTTAAATATCTAAAATGTGAACAAATAGTTATAATAAAAATCTTTCCGGATTAAACTGTCTACAGTTATGGTTTAATGAGAAGAAGAGTGATATCTCCTTATATTTCAGGCTTTATTGCAAGATTTATATATGGTAGGAGGCTTTGTGATACAACTGACCTACACGTATATGCATCAAAAGTGATATCTTGAACATTTTATGTAATAAAACACCCAACCCATATGGTAACCAGAATGAAGGAACTATTACATTCAGTTGGATTTTAGTACATTACCATTTTGATTCATGATTAGTACTAACTTTCAGAGCAGTAGCATTACGCGTTCAAAGGTATTCAAAGTTGGAAATGAAAAGTGTATAAAAGGTTTTTGAGAAATAAACAAGGGTCTCCAAGACAAACCCAGTCACACATTTCTACAAATAATGTTCCAGAAAAGCTGTAAAAACACGCGATTCCCCCTGTCGTTTTATGATCCAAACTTAATAAGTACAGAGAAGAATAATTTCTTATTTTAAAAAAATTGTTAAAAGCAAAGATTTTCAAGGTTGACCCATTTAATGCCTATTATGAGTTCACATGTGAAAACGGGTTGTGCGACATTTTGTTGCTTTTGTGATGCACAGTCACATTTTCATCTCCAAGCCACTTCGGAGGTGGCTCATTGGCACATTGATACGAATGACCTTTCTTTTTTTTCTCAGTCGGTTATGGGCACTTCTTTCGTTTTCAGAACGACATAATGCATAAATTTTAAATAACAACTTATGGGATTCATCAATCCTGTTCAAACAAACAATGAACATTGATGAACCTGCGTACCAGTTGACCAGAATGATCCGTCAATCAACACTTAGGATAGGATCCATTTCATCGTATATATTGCATTGAACGTATTAACAATCTTTTTCTATTGGTATTGCCAAAAACCACTTTTGCTGTAAGGTGGATGTGCTGGCAAGCAGCATGTAAATCATGTAAAACGATTGCATGAATAGTCATTACATCACAGATGCTTATCCCTGTGAAATTACAAACCAACGTGCCTATTGGAGCCAGATTGTACTGGAGATGCAACCCCAAATCAAAAAAAAAAAAAAGAATGACAAATCAGGTGGGAGGTATGTTTCACTGACGCGGGACCGGGGACCCCTCATGAAAAGTAAATCGAAAGCAAGCCAAAAAGATACAGAAACAATATTCGGCACACGAATCGAAGGCCAAAAAATCTCAACAACAACAACTTTTGGTACGAATGACCTTTTTTTTTCTGCTCATGCGCAAAGTGGAACTGCGAACTAGCTTATCATATTATTTCTCTCTCTCTCTCTCTCTCTCTCTCTCTCTTTCTCTCTCTGCTTTTCTTCTATCTCGTAGGAAGCTCCGCTGCACACGCAACGTCATCCACATGCACCTCTTCATGTCCTTCATCCTCCGTGCCATCTTCGTCTTCATCCGCGACATCATCGACATCGAGGAGCAGAACGATCCGGCGCTCTACAATGCAAATACCGCCAACAGCACCAACTCCGCTGAGCTGGACAGAGGGGTAGGCAGCATAGGATGATTTAGTTGAATTCATTGAATTTTTTTTTTTTGATGTTCATTTCTATTTCGTTGCCTAAATACAATATTCTGGAAGAGAAATATCTGGAATAGAGATTGACAATCAGTCTATAAAAACAACAATGAAAATTTGTTACAATCAGATTATGGATATAAAGACTTTAGGAGATATCATTTCAAACTTGATATAAAACATACAATCAGTGAAAAAGATACAATCAATCAAATATACGATCATTCAATACATACAATCAATGTAAAACATGCAATAAATGTAATCTAAAGAGCAACAAAAACATGCTATCACAATCAGATTATGGGTATAAAAAGTTACACACTAATAATAATAGTAATAAGGAAAGTAGTACTAGTAGTACTAGTACTATAACTACTACTACTACTAGTACTACTTTCCTTATTACTACTTCTATCACGACTATATTTCATTACTACTAAAATAACTACTACTACTACTACTACTATTACTACTATACTACCACTACTTCTTCTACTACTACTACTACTATTACTACTATTACTACTATTACTACTACTACTACCACTACTATTACTACTACTACTACTACTACTACTACTACTATACAATAATATGTACTACTAAAACAACAACAACTTTTACTATATTCATAATTATCTGCCACATTTTGTTCCCAGTCGTTAGGATTTCTTTCCAGTTGGTCTTCATCTTTGCCCAAGTCTGACTACCTCCACTTCTTGATGTAACAGAAATATTTATTTGGCAACAGTTTGTATCATGAAAGGCTCGAGACTACTTGTATAGGGTACTCAATGTTTCTCTTCTGTTCCTTCTAATACATTTTCAGTGGCTTTATTTACCATTTTCTTATGTTTCAAAATAAACACAGCAACATTATGTCATCGTGAAAATATATGCAATAATGCGACATAATTATTCCGTATTCTATATCATCATGTTGTTGTTTTGTCTTGTTGCAGAATCCCGGATGTCAAATTGCATTTACGTTGATCCAGTATTTTCTCGTGGCCAACTTTTACTGGTTGCTCGTAGAGGGCGTGTATCTCCATTCCCTCATCACCTTGGCAGTTTTTACAGAAAAATCCATTTACCGATACATCGCCTTAGGATGGGGTAAGTTCGCTCACCTTTTACCTCGTGTCGTCCATGACAACGAATATAAATCTATTCATACAGCATACAATTTGGCTAACAAAAAGCAAAGACTAACAATGACAAGCAAGTGTGAGTGCATACATTCTATTCCCTCCCTTTAAAGAGATAAGGAGACTTCTTGTAAGTACGTATGTAGAACCCGTATGTAGAATAAAGTTCATTAACCCCTTAAGAGTTTGTCTTGGGGATGACAGGATATTTACTCCTGCGACAATTGCTCCTGTCTTATTTTCTCCTAGGACTTATTAGGGTTAGGGTATCTGGTTGTAATAGGGTCTTTAGGTCTAATCTGATGTGAGGATTAGTTGATGTGAGGATTAGCATAAGTGTTATGGTTATGTTTGTGGGTAGAATTGATGTTTGGCCTAGCGTACGTGGGAGCAATAAATTGTCGCAGAAGTAAATGGCATGGATCCATCTTGGACGGTGAAGTAAGTTTAGCGCCCTCTATCATACGCCGTCACATTATGATGTTTGAATTTTTAAAGGAATTATTACACTATACTTTCTAACTACTACTTACCCAAGCTAAATTCCAAGGAGCAATTCGCTTTTAGAATGTAATAACTGACAATTTTTTTCGATATACTTTGCAAAAGAATGTACAATGACAATGGAGAAGTCTGTTTACTGGTAATTTTCATCATCGACATCTATCTCATTAAATTTATCAATATCGGAAACCTAATCACGTGTTTCAACGAGAAGGCTATACGGGTGTTTTTTAAATGGTCGTGTCACATACTCACCACTGTGTGCAGAAAAATGCATTTTCTATTTTTTTCAAAGATGTCAGCTGTAAACGATTTCACTTCATTGTGAATTCCTTTTACTTGATAACCATGTGAAGGGGTTTTAAAGGGATTGTACAGTACTGGTTGTGGTGAGGATTCAGCTTGTAACGTTTTGCGAGATATTTAGAAACCACTCTATGAAATGTTACAAAGCGTACAGTATTCTGAGGGGAATCAAAAGGTTTTGAAATGACTGAGATATCCAAAAAGAAGATAAAACAAAGAGATCCTAATAAAAGCTTGCTAGCCTGTCAATTTTGTTAGGATCGCTTTTTTGGCTATCTCCGCCATTTCAAGACCAAATTTCATCAAGTAAACGTTGAATCCTTCTTGGAATTACATGCTCTTTCATATTTCATAAGAGGTTTCTCATTATCTCACCAAATAATGTTATAAACCTGAAGATAAGTCTCAACCAAAAACTATAAGTTCCCTTTAAGGTGCAAAGAGAGTTAAACTTATAACACATGTAGTAGAGGACATGGCGATCTTTTTGCCTCATCAAGTGTTCTAAAAGATTTCCGAAATAGAGTGTTGTTTCATTAAAAAAAATAATAATAAAAGACTCTGATATGTTCAAATATGCGCTTCGTTTGAGTGTTACGCAAGTGTAAAGTTGCATCGCATTCCATAAGAATAAGATATAAGATTTGTTTGTCAGTTGACTTTTTCACCCTCATCTTCTCTGCTCACTTTTCGTTTTTCTTCTTTTTTCCCTCATCGTTTAAACTGATGTCAGTGTAACCGGGCAAATAGGTACGTGAAATCGGAGAGGGGTGTTATGACTCCGATCTCGCGAATGAATAAATAACGACCAGCGGGGGGAAAAGAGAAAAAGAAAGAGATTATATTCAATAGCGAAATAGGGACGAAATGTGGGGAAGAAAACGATGTTTACCCGATGGAGCGAAGAGAGGGGTCGACTCAAGCATTGTATATAATCCTCGTCTTCTTTAAGCCTGATTGACGGCTATATCGCTCGGAATGATGTCGTCTGCGGTTCATTCGATATAATAGGGCGCGGTGAGATTTGTGCGAGTGTAACAGTGCCCGCAGGAGGATCATTCCATGGAGTATGGCATTGTGCGTGTGTGCGCGCGTGCACGGTTGCTTGTGTGCGTGTTAGTGTGCGTTTGTGTGTGTGTGTGCGTGTGTGTGTGTGTGTGTGTGTGTGTGTGTGTGTGTCTGTGAGTAAATGTGTTAAAAACGCTTTAGGGAAGCAAGAAGAATATTAACAGAAAAAAAACAAAGACCTACAATCTTCTCGACGCATCGTCCATCGATGGCCGTGGGGGGGGGGGGGGGGTAGAGAATCAAAGAAAGGAGAACGAGAGGGAGAGAGAGAAAGAAATGAAAAAGAGAAATGAAATCATTTCCAGCGAAACGGTCTTGAGTTACTAGCTGTTTACATGCTTCCCAAATAGAGAAGAGCGAAAGGTTTAACCAAGGGAGATGGGAGACAGGTTCATCCTCACTCGTTCCTGGTGTAAACTGTTCTGTTCTTGCTATACTTGTGATATGTTATGATTTTACGTCATCATGAATAGTAAGCCTCCCACCTCCCGATAAACACACACACACGAACACACACACAAAAGCTACAACAAGGCCTCTAAATATCATAAAAGATATGAAAGCAACAGGAACGTTGTCATTTAGACGTGTTTTTCCCCCCATCGACTTGGTATCTTGCTTAGACGAAATCGCACTTTTGCAGTTCTCTGCGAGCTGCGTAGGTACTGGCAAACGCCAGCCAACTCCATAGCATAATATAGATCGATAATATGCATCGTAGTATTCAAAGCATGGCGATCCGAGGAAATGTACCATTTTGAACGATCTTAACGAGACAAAATTCCTCAATTCGAACAAAATACTGGACTCATTTTTCGAAGTAACTTCTGATATCAGATTCATTTAGAGTAAGATCAAATAAAGATGGCGTTTAAGGCAGTGACAGAAGTCTGTAATGAACACATGTTTTTTACCAGGACAAGTTGTTTTTTTTTTTTATGTGTGGTTTTTTTTTTTTTGTGAAGCACCTCAAAAACGTTTTATGAAAAGAAAAGATAGACAGAAATAGTTAATTACTTCTTGAATCTATATCAACAGTTGCAAAAAGAGAGAAAACCTAAAAAGTTGATGAATAAAAAATAAGCAAAACTCGAAGATTAAAGACGTCAGTGATTTTACGTATAGTCACCAGGGGGTTAATTCACCACGTCTTAACTTGCAAAAACGTAAGTAAATTTTTAACATGTATCGTACCCCATGACCTTTCGTTCCAAGAGAGTAATGTCTATTCATTGCTAATAACAGCCAAAAGCTATTGTGCAGGGTACACATTCCGGAGGTTTCTGCAGACTACATGTAGAAGAAGAAGACGAAGAAGAAGAAGAAGAAGAAGAAGAAGAAGAAGAAGAAGAAGAAGAAGAAGAAGAAGAAGAAGAAGAAGAAGAAGAAGAACTTCGTGAATATCTCCACTTAACTGGTAGAAGAAAAGAACAAATTCCCATGATTGTGTGGACAAATACTCATATCATTTTATTTCAGCTAACATAAGAGTGACGCCATACTCAGTAATTGTACAATCCATGCTTTTATTTTCTGTTAACGCCAGCAGTTGATTGTTTCCAACTTTCTGCACTGTTCTGTGTTGAATTATATCGTTTTGATTTGGGTTTTGTTCGATTTTATTTTTATTATGCATCGTTTGAGAGTTTGCTTATTGATCTACGAGAGCAAAACACACAGGCACACACACAGGCACGCACACACACACACACACACACACACACACACACACACACACACACACACACACAGACAAACACACAAGAACAAAAGGTAAAGAGCTTTTTCGATGCAAACCCCCAAACCATCTTCATTGCATGTGTCGCCGTCACGTGATTTAACCACGAAATTGTCAATATTTTATTGTAGTCCCGCATACTTTGACAGGTGTCCCGTTTGCTTAGATATATACCAAAAATTGTTTCAAAATTTGTGACAAAAGACTTCACGTTGTTCCTCATCTTTCATGGAGACTCCCTAAATTCACGGAAGTCAATGCCTCCAAAATTTCTCTCTTTTTGCTATGTAGGTGACAGACACAACTTGATGGATTAAACTTCAATGGCTGCTTGGCGCGTCATCTTTCAAGGAAAGGATGTTTACATCTCCACTTGTGTAGACGTCATGGTGTGTGGTGTTAGACAAGCATATAAAAATCTTTACGAGAGAGGCGCTACATTAAGAGCATGAGGACAGGAGTATGAATATTCATGCAATGAGTAATCTCCAGGAAACATGCCAAAAATAAGTCCCGTGAACTCACAAAAGTGAGGATACCCGGTCTGAATAAATGATCAAGAATGAAAAACATGATGTAGTTGCGAATGACAAGGTGTAATGAGGGCGATTTCGGCCTGTTATGTGGGCATTTCTTAATTATAGATGTGATATCGAAGATTATTGCTTTGACGCATTTTTTGGACGGTTTTTGACGCTTTTCGTCTTATTCAATCCTGCTCAGCTTCTACAGAGGACAAAAATGCCAGATATGAAATGGATATCGGCTAATTAAACACCCGGATGGAGATTTGTCTCACCGCTCGAACCAGCTCTGTAGCTTTGACTTTGGGGACCATGATTGCCTTAAGAGCCGATTCAGTCCGATAAGTGTCGAGTTAGTTATACGTGTGTTAGAATCGTGTTGAGCCTCTATCGAGCGTGTCCAGCCGACGTACGTCCTATCACAGTATGTTGAGGTTCCGACGACTAAACAATAAACGTCACAGAAATTTTTTCTCGTCGGTCATCATCGGAAGCAAAGTTAATCGCTTCCGGTCACCCATCGAAGTGTGTCAAACAGCAGTCCGATGAATCCGACTTGTTTTGGTCGACTATCAGGTCAGTGTCAGACAGGTCGGGAGGTGATCCGATGAGACAAGATCGTCCGATGAGGATCGCGCGCGACCTGTCTGACACTCACCTGATAGTCGACCAACCAAATCGGATTCACCATGCTGCATTCCTCCTCGATGGGTGGCCGGAAGCAACAAACTTTGCTTCCGATGATCGACCGATGAGAGAAAATCTTTGTGGAATGGGGGTTTAGCTCTAAGATTAGTTCCTTCATCAGACGATCTTACCTCATAGGATCACGCCCGAGATATCGGACACTGATTTCATAGTCGGCGGCCAACACAAGTCGGATTTATCAGACTGCGATCCGACATACTCCCGTGGGCGGTCGGAAGCAACAAACCTTGTTTCCGACGAGTGACCGATAAGAAGAAGAAGAAGAAGAAAAAGAAACTCCGTGGAACGGGGGAACAGGGGTATAAACTTGATTGAGTGTTGGTTCCGGGGCTCTTCAAGCATTGATATCACCCTCCGTGAGCCGTGGTGTGAGTCCCTGGAGCTTGTCGGAATAGATTCCATCGGAAATAATCGCAATGCCAATATTTGTGCATTTTGGCGATCAGATGAGGCTCCGGTGGTCAGTGGAAGGGATATACCCCTTCTTTTACCTTTCCATCCATGATAGCTACCATCGAGGATACGTTAAATTGCTTCACGTTCACATGTTGCTTATCAATTAGCCATAATAAGCTTATTTCCAATAAACAGTATCTCCTCTTTTGATTTATTTTGTTTATTTATTTTTTATCAGCGCACACGACTCCATGATAAAATCCGAAAGTGTAGCGCACATTTTGCAACGACCTCCCCCACCCCCTCTTCGTTTCATGCATAGCCAAATTTGGAAATAGGAAGTACGCCATACTGATACTGCCTGTGGTGATATAACCGCTTCATAATCACTATAATTATGTACTCTCCACTGCCCAAGATCAATGCACTATGTAAGACCTTTGTAACTCATGCTGTCTTGTGAGAAAGCTGATTAGTGACTTTCATCTCAATCGACGTTGAATGCTCCTTATGTCCACCACTTTTTTCCATCTGGTTTTTTTTTTTATAATAGGCCTACGTGTTTAATAGTTTCGCGAATTTCTATTCTGTACGCGTCCCTTGCTTCGCACTTGTCCTTTGTCCTTGTTAAATGTAGGACTGCTGTCCAATGAAACAAATCTAATTTTGATGACAGTCTCCTGAACCGTTTTTCTCCGGCTGATATAAAACACATTGTAAGCTTTCTTTTACTGTTGCATGTTATCTTTTATACAACAACGAACATCCTAAGAGTATCTAAAGTAGATATGAAATGAACCCTCTTTACAATCATTCGTCGATTAGGGTTTCCCCCTTCAATGTTTGCAAATATGTTTCATTTGTTCCGAAGCTGAAAGACAAGGCGGATGGGTAACATAGAAATGAATGAAATGACATCAGAATAAAAGCTTTTAACGTTTGGACTCGCTTTTGTAAGTTCTTGTTTTGTTTTGTTTTGTGTTTCTATTTCCAGGCTGCCCGGTATTGGTGGTGGTACCCTGGGCCATCTACAGAGGTAGACAGAAGTCGCCGGGGTAAGAAAAGGATTTCTCAATTAAGGTTATAATATAGTGTTGGTCGATATGGAAATTCTGGTTTTAACTTTGTGCAAGATAATTAGAAACCACTTACATGACTCATATGAAATAGTAAAAAGCTTACGATTCTAGAGGAATTAAAAGTCTACTTAATGAAAATTGGTTTTAAAATGGCTGAGATATTCAGAAACAATGGAAAACAAAATGGTCCTTATAATAGTTGGAACCCACCTTTTATTGGGATCACTTTCTTCTTGGATATCTAAGCCATTTCAAAACCGATTTGCGTCAAATAACTTTTAAATCCTCTTGGAACTGTATGCTTTTTAGTATTTCATATAAATGATTTCTTTGCGTATGAAACATCAAGTTCTCGTAGCCAATTGGTCAATGACTTTATAGGTCTTAGAATGTAACACAACCATGGCTTTTCACTGTGGTGGGACAGATGCACATGCATCCTTGAAACTCGTCTGTTTCAGTGGGTGTCCAGCGACGTTACATCAGCGGCTAGTTTGCCGCAAAGCTATATCCTGCCAGGAGCCGGTGAAATCAAGTGTATGGAAGTTACACTGCAAAAAGTTAAATGTGAAACACCGAACTTGTATTAAACTTTCGGTGCTCATTTGTGGTGTTGCATTAACACACACGGGTGTCACTTCAAAATAGAAAACTGTCATTTTAAGAGGTGATTAATTCCTTTTCTTCTGGTTGATCTTGAACTTCAAGAAGACGAACAAGAACTTCCAGTAAAGTACATGATTTTTCGAGAAAAAAAAGTGAACACATTTACCCCACAGTAACACCAGTGGGTGTGGTCTCCTATTCACACTAGGCGGGTGTTATACCATTGAAATTAACACCAGCAATGTCAAATCAACGCTAATCACAAAATCAAAAATATCACCAGTTGCAGAGTCAAATTAACAACACGAAGTTCCAGGTGACCACTTTTCAACACCAATACAACATACTCTCTACACCTGTCAGTATGGTCTTATATAATTGACATTGTTTTTTTTTATAGATTTAACACCAGTGGTGTAAAATCTAACACCGACCTTTTTGGAGTGTATGAAAAACTGGCAGGGGTTGGTTTAACGCCCATTCCTTGATATGACTGATAACATGGATTATAACCCTACTCTTGAAAACCCTTAGTCCCTCTATATTGGCAACAATGTGAAATGGTGAAGATTGTGCACTCGGAGATAATATGTTTTGACTCACTTCTATGTTTTCGTGAGACGGGTGTCTTACATGCATTCATCTCACTTATATTAGTTGTTGTTGTTGTTGTTGTTGTTGTTTTTAAAATTGGTTTGGTTTAATTTAACATCAAACATAAGTATGCGAATTAGAAATCCCTCCCCACCGGAGTCCGTGCCCTTTGACCAACGGAAAACTTGTTGATGTTTCTCAACGAAAGGTTAGATGATTGATTAACCACCGTCAAGGCTTCGTACCGTATTACCGATATCAAATCTTTATTGTCTCCCTTTTTTTGTTCTAATCTGTTGCTTTTTGTTCTAAAATCAGTTTGTCACCATGGTAACCAATGCTACGCTTTAGTTATTTGTCCTGCTTAGTTATTTGAATGTTTGTGTGGGGAATTCTTTCTTTCTTTCTTTTTTTTTTTGGGGGGGGGGGAGGGGGCAGATTCTGGCATGTTCAAAGGCAAAAGTCTATTTCCAATACCTGATGATCCATCTTTAGACCCACCTCTTCCTACAGGTGTTTTGTTCATGACGCCACGGAGGACGCCAGCTACTGGATTATCAAAGCGCCTGTGATGATCTCTATCTTTGTGAGTCAACAAAAAAAAAGAGAGGAAGACTTGTGATTTTGAAAGAACTATTCAAACTAATGAAAGTCGTGTTTTTTTTACCATAAAATCCTTACTCTTGTTTGAACTATGAATTTACCCCAACAACCCTGAACTAGCAACTGATTGACAAATTGCCCTACATCGACGTAAATACGCACTGAATTGATCAGTGTTTCAGTAGTAGCCGTGATAAAAAATCATGGGCGTACATACTCAAGCGGGATTCGAACGTACGACCTCCTGATCACCGGACAGGCATCATTTCCGCTAGACCACCGAGCTTTCGCCCGACAGCAAGGGTTGGTTCTAATCCTTATAGCATGCAGAGGGTACTACGTAATTATTCAAATTCCTGTCAATCAGTTGCAATGAAAACATCTCGACGGAAGAATTTCATGAATTTGAATAACCATGAACTTGCCTTCCATACCCAAAATGCATCGCTGGTCGCAGAGAAATCAGTGCTGTCTTATCACCGAATGAAAAAAAAATGAAAAGAAAATCAACTAGAGAAAGCGTGACCTGCCTTAGTCGTGAATTCTCGTCGTAGTACTCAGATTCGTAGAACTGACGTCTCTCGTGTCACTTAAAATCATAATTTATCATCATGGCTCTTGGTAAAAATTTTATAAAGTTATGTCGATACTTGCACTTTCGAAGAGACAACGGTACAGTATATTCACGTTGGCCACGCATAGTTACACTGTGAACTCTTAGAACCTTTGAATGGTCTGTGTAAGAAGAATTTCAAAGCCTTTCTTTTATATTATGATTTATCTATTACATCAGGCAGTATACTATATACTATATATCATAATATATATACATATATATATATATTTAAGATGTATATAATATTATATATATGACTTCTTAAAGTACTTAATCAAACACGCGCGCACACACGCAGACCGAATCACATAATCATATCATACAATAATTGCGAAAACAGAGTTATGTTTTGAAGTTTGAATTTGTATGCCAAGAATTAAGCGAACTACTAAAAAAAAAAGATAAGGAAAAAATCAACTTTACTGCACCATTCACAATAGGTAGTACGTATAAATGAAATCTATATGATTTGAATTCTATGAATTTCAAAGCAAGCGCGAAATAGGCATAGGCCCACTTTGCGAATCCGCGTGACAGCACGCCTATATAGGATTACATTCGGCACACGCGATATGTTATGAGCTTTCGCGCAGCCTGAATTTTGCATAATCCGTTGACTGTCGAATCAACTGCAATTACAATAGGTTTGTGAATTTCGGGCCACCGTAACTTTGATCAGGGACTTCACCTCTTACAAATCACCACTAGAGTCTGTCGTGGTGACAAATTTAAATATCCAGGGATGATTTAACATAATAAATCACCAAAATTCATGACAGTGAATACCATCCTTGCAATCAGTATGGTAACGAAACGCGTCATACGTAATGTCTGTGGTATTCATTAATCTTCAGAATTTGTCCCATTCGACAACTTCTCGGATGGTTGTGTTATTGTTGTCGTTTTTGTGTTTGTGATAAGGTTTGCCATAGTTGTATGGTTAATTTCGTTTTGCACAAAAGAGGGGGATATTTTATCCGAACAAATGGGGACATTGAGACGACCACATCCATCCGATGTGTACAATACTTCTCCATTCTTTCCCGAGACAGCGAAAAAAAAATGATGTAACATTAACTCGTTTCGTATGAGAACCTGGTGACCTGCGTGTTAAGTCTATAGCAATTTCAGAATTCAGTACGGAACGGGTTAAAAGAATGGAGTATACGTATACTTCAATCTCTTCCCCCGCGCCTATTTCAATGCCAAGCACGCCCGCTGCTGTCGTAAAGCGGTTGCACATAATGACCACAAAGCTCCAAGCAGTCTCCGACTATGTTGTAATAAAGCAAGATTACTGGCGTATTCACATTCATGAGATGTCTTTCTGTCCCAAAGGCCCTTCTATAAGTTATCTATCTTCCCGACTTCGTTTAATTGCATTTACAAAGTTCCAAGTTTGCCTTGCCTTCATTAGTTAATACTTGGTCAGAGAATATGCTATAAAGGCAAGCATCGAACTTTTGTGTTGCCGTCCCATAACCTTTCGAAAATTAGCGTGCATGAAATTTGAGTGTAGATTAAAGCTAATCTAATTCCTTGGTAGTTATTTTCAGTGCGGGGATGATTTAACCCCAGTTATGAAGGCTTATGAAGAAAACAAGACGGCGACTGGAATAGCGGACATGCAATGTCTACGAAAGTCACCCATCTCAAGGCACGCCTAATCGGATTATCAAATTTGCGTCTAAGACATGCTAAAATTCAAATGGCATCATTACCAGGATTTTTGCCTCTGTTACCTTTCGCTCTATCTCTTGAATGTTCTTCTTAAGCCAATCCCATAGGATGAACTTGATAGGAAGTAGGTATTGAACGGGTAAATGGAGAGGGGAAAAAAAGATAACAGATAAAAGGCACTGTGTAGTCTTCCAGCTCCGCGAGTTATTAAATTGGGTCAGAAAGTCTTCTGTTATTATGACGTCAATTGCCAGACATATCAATCCCTCCCTTGTCAATCTTGTAGTAATTGTGAGAGACCAAAAGGCATCAGAACATGGCTAACTTGATACAAAGAGGTATTTTATCTTAAAATTACCCCCTAAAATCCTCAAAAAATCCCCACAGAAGATGACGAGACAAGATTTTAAAGGAAGCTTAATGATATACAAATAACCGTCGAAGAAAAGTCCTCTTATTACCAAGGATCTTTTTTTTTAATGAAGAATCGCCAAAGAAGTTTCGCTGTGAGCACAGACCAGAAAATAGAGAAGGAGACAATCAAAATATTAATACACAAAACCTCGGGATGCTTACAGAAAACAAATAATCACAAAGTACGAGGAAAACAGGTTATTGAAGCTAAAGGAATGAGAAGATACATATGTCTTGCCCTCTTGCAGAGAGAGAAGGAAAGAGAGGGGAAGGGGAGATATGGAAAGAGGGAGACGCAAACACAGATAGAGAAAATAATCTTTTAATGCTGACATTTTCTTCTTCATTGCAATAATCTAGTCGGTGGCCCTCGCAAGCTTAAGAAAAGGGATTATATTTTTGGGTATTCAGATCGTATCCCTTCTCTTTTTTTCCCTCGAACGTCTTGGTGCATTGCGTCATTTGTGCTTCGCCAAATCCTTCCGCGGATCAGCTAAGGCCCCCACCCAATCATAGCCAAGGGCGAGGCAACTGTACACAATACCAATGACCTTTTGTATCTCCAGGACAGTATAGTCCATTGAGGCTAAACTGAGCAGATTCAAAATGGATCTGTTGGGGGGGGGGGGGGGGGGGGTGGGCAATTAAGAGGACATAATCTGGGAGTACAGTTGATGCAGATGGTCGAAAGAAGAATTTAATTTTGTCAATAAGCATAATTTCCACTGGAAAAAAAAAGGGAATGAAAATCTAAAGGTGGAGAGTGCGGTTCGAAAATAATCAGGATAAGAAGGTCATTTCTGGTCATTATGCCCAAGCTTTCCTTGCGTGCCTTAAAGGGATATGAAGAGAAATAGAAATAGGACTACGTATCTTGAAAGCACGGCTCTCATAAACAGCTGTGTTTTTTTTTCACTTTTTTTTTTAAGGCGAGTGACCTCGTATAGATAAAATATAAGTGCCTGCCTTGGGCGTACTAAAAGAAAACAAACAGCAAACTGTTGACAATTGTAATTATAGATAATAATGAATGAATAAATGAATATAGTATATATATATATATATATATATATATATATATATATATATATATATATATATATATATATGTTTGTATGTGTGTGTGAGTTTTGTGAGTGTGTGTAAAAACAAAAGAAATGAAAATAACAAATAATTCAATATAATGAAGCTCCCGAGGCTAGGATAAATATAGGGACGTAAAATAGACAATTGAATTAGGGCCAAGGTTTTTGAATACTATCATAGTTAGGAATAACCTAGCTTTGACTGAGTACGATCTTGTTTGTCTGTATTTCCATAAGTCTACCTATACTGACTCAAAAGTATGAACGAAATAAAATTTTATCTGATGGTCAAATACTGCATTCTGTTTCGGTCATTTCGACAGACGTTCTGGTAATTGTTATGAGATAATTGAAATGAATAGATGTCACTTTCATATCTTGCCATGGCAACATCATTCAGCATGAGGGATCGTTTGAAGTCCTGAAGGTTGTCAGCTGTAGCAACGAGGAATTCAATTTCAATTCAAAGTCGATTCATTTTTTGTTTTCAATATCTTTCCTTGTTCCTGCAGGTCAATTTTGTGCTGTTTCTTCGGATCTTGTGCGTCCTAGCGACCAAGCTTCGAGCAAGCAATGCGGCAGAAGCGAGAACGTACAGGTATTTTTTCATTACTCGCATGACCCCACACCTGCCATTAACCCTGGGTATGTGGTCCTCTTTTGTATCTCTCTCTCTCTCTCTCTCTTTTTCTCTTCCATATTTCTGTCTTTAACCTACACGTACCACGCACACACGCACACACGCACATACACACATGCACACACACGCATGTATACACTGTACATCTACCATGTCTACGCAGTCTTGGTCATTATCTTTTTTCAAATTTCCAAGTCTCTCCTTCCCTCCATGTCTTTTCCAATATCTTTGTCTGGCAAAAAGGACGCCATTAATTCTCCCCATCCCTCCATCTCTCCATCGTTATCTCCTCTCTCTCCCTGTCTCTCTCCCTCTCTCTCTCACACACACATACTCTCTTGCTTTCCCTCTATCTATCATCTTTCTATCATCTATCTATATATCTATCTATCATCCATCTATATATCTATCTATCATCTATCTATATATCTATCTATCATCTATCTATATATCTATCTATCATCCATCTATATATCTATCATCTATCTATATACCTATCTATCATCTATCTATATATCTATCTATCATCCATCTATATATCTATCTATCATCTATCTATATATCTATCTATCATCCATCTATATATCTATCTATCATCTATCTATATATCTATCTATCATCCATCTATATATCTATCATCTATCTATATATCTATCTATCATCTATCTATATATCTATCTATCATCTATCTATATATCTATCTATCATCCATCTATATATCTATAAGCTATCTATATATCTATCTATCATCTATCTATATATCTATCTATCATCCATCTATATATCTATCATCTATCTATATATCTATCTATCATCTATCTATATATCTATCTATCATCCATCTATATATCTATCATCTATCTATATATCTATCTATCATCTATCTATATATCTATCTATCATCTATCTATTTCTGTCTCTCTCTCTTCGTTTGTATTTATATTTTTCAATGTGCATGTCTCCATGGGGTTCTTTTGTACAGTCCGTCTTCTAGACTTTGTATTCTGTATTTTGTTTTCTCTTTTGCCTTAATTCTGTCCATTTCTGTCTTTTTGTTGACCTTTTTACTCCTGCTTAGTACTTCTGTTATAAACTCATTCCCTATATTTATCACTTCTTAACACATTTTGTTGCATTCCGTTTCAACTCAATACTGTTTAAAGAAGATAAACATGAGTGTATTGTGCGACAAGATATATAGTCTTTTGTCCTTGGTATAAGGTGTGGTGGTATACTTGGATGGCTTTTCAACTCAACGCTCAAGTGGACCTTTATGAAAAAAAATAATCCAAGCAAATTCCTGGATGTTTGACAGTTAAACATTAAACAAACTAGATAAGAATCATGAAAATACGAAGCTCGGTGATTTCACGAAATCATCGAATAAGTCACAATGGCATGAAGTGCAAATTGGACATTGCCATCACCTCACAGTACCCTAATATTTTTGTTCGTAAAAACGTTGTGAGATGTCCTTGGAATGGTCTGCAATATTATAATCCAAAATGCCCTTACGTTTTTTTCGTAAAACCGTACCTTTTGTTGTGATTGCGTCAGTGGAGGTATTCTTTATTTGTTTGTTCTTTCTTGAGGAGGTGAGGGTATCTGTAACTAATTTAGATAATGACATCTTGTATGTCTTCTCCTTTTCATTCTTCTTCTCCTCCTTCTTCTATCTTGTTTTTATTCTTGTTTTAAACTTGTCTTCTCTCTCTATTTTCCCCGGTTTCTTCGTACCCGTAAATGCCTCATTTCAACCTCTTCTCCTGCCTCTCTTCATCAATCTATGCTCCACAGAAAGGGAAGAGATTATTCTCTTTTTTTTTCTTCCTCTCATAATGAAAACGGAAATAGACGATTTAAAAAAGCTCCGTCTAGCCAAGAAGAGGACAGAATTTTTAGGCTTCAAAGCGCCGTCCATTCGTTCATTAATTCAAATTGGATTCATCTTTGGAATGAGGTCGAAATGGGGCTGGGTGTCGAGGGCCGAATTCTCAGAGGGCACATAAAAAAAAATGAACGGACTGGGGAATGTGACGCTTGTACGTCATTTCTAGCTCACTGCTCCCAATCGGATGGGACGGGTGTCAATTCCGTGCTTTCTCAATTATTTTGAGAGTTGATACCAAATCTTATTTTGTATTTCCTTCTTCAGTCTCATTACTGAGCTAACTACCTAATCTAAAACTTAATTAATCCTAAGTCTTTGCCTTGATATGAAATTCGGTCTCTATCATAATAAACTCGGCGGTACGCCAATCGACGAACGTTAATCATAAATCATCTTCTAACATAAAGGCAGTTACTTCGCAACGATAAATCACACAATAATTTTCAGTCAGAATACAAGAAAAAGTTATGAGTTACTTTTTAGGCTACCCCAAAACAACAATGACAACACTAGCCAAACACAATGCTAGCCCCTTCATGATTATGTGAAAAGGTTTTCTAGCTCCTTCTCAAAAATAAATCCCAAAACTTATTGAATGTTCCGCGAGATATGTGAACAACATAACCGTATCACGCGGTATTATCTTTAAAAACACAACACCATCGCCTTAACCATGAACCTCGTTACAGAATCCACAAACAAATTTGTCCATCAAGATATAGTAGTCTCCTTGGTGCATATCATTCCTCGCGTGCCTTAAAAAAGGGATGGAAAAACAAAATTATGTGTCGAAGAGGATTTGAAACGACGATTCCTTTGGATGATTTCATGTTCGGCGCCGGTGATTATGTTTGTGCTCGAAAACTTGAAATCAGTCGTTGTTAAGAGGTTAGCCACAAACCCGTGAACTGTTCCGGTGGCCAGAGTGCCGTCCCGGTGTTGAATGTCTCCTGCGGAACCGAGCTGCATGTTTTCGTGCTGGTGATTTGCATGTTGTTGGTGTTTGTTGTTGTTTGTTGTTTCGTATTCCCCTTTGGCCAGCTCTAGTCCGTATAGGGATTAACATAATTGTCACTCCAAGTTTCATGATGTTGGTGTTTTAGAGTTGCCGTACGACCATGTCGTATAAAGCTCACACGTGTCAGGTAATTGTCTAACACATGCTAATGTAATATTCCTCATGGGACCGGAACAGTCTAGACATGACTGTATTATAAATCATCGGTGCCTGATGAACACTTTTTCTTCCTCGTTATTTGTCTAAACCGAGGCATTTGTGGATAAATCTTGGTAACACGCTTTATGGACATGAGCTAAGCACAATCAACTGCTGTGGTGTGTTCTTTTCTGATCGTGCAATATTCCAGCGCGATCGCGCGATGTTGGCTGTGGTGGTGAAGAAAACACGAGTGTTGGGGGTATCAATAGAGATGATCGGTAATCGTGTGCGTTTACCGTCAGTGTTGTAGCTCGAGTTAACACAGTTATTTCGGAAAAAGCACAAGCATGCACTGCAGCATCCGAATAAGTAAAATGGCATACATTACACGCGAGTGTGAGCAGCGACGTAGTACCCACTGTTCTAAAAGATGTAGACGCACCTTGGATAGATAGATAGATAGATAGATAGATAGATAGATAGATAGATAGATAGATAGATAGATAGATAGATGGATAGATAGATAGATAGATGGATAGATAGATAGATAGATAGATAGATGGATAGATAGATAGATAGATAGATAGAGAGGGGGAGAGAAGAGAGAAGACAAAAGACAGACGTTTAAAAAGAAAAAGAAAACGAAAGGGAGGGAAAGGGAAAGAGAGATACACGTATAGACATAGCTGCTGGAGAAAGAATAAAAGAGAGAGGGGGAGAGAGAGGGAGAGGGGAACGATGCAGCAGTGTAAGATTTGGAGAATTAGCTACGCTTGTTCAAATTCATTAAATTCTTCCGTCGAGATGTTTTCACTGCAACTGATTGACGCTTGTTAATACGATGATTATTGTAGAATTTTGGCGTCTTGTTATGCTTTCCCATTCGGGTTCGTCGATTAATGGAGGTAAATATAGCGCCATCAATTGATCCTTAACTTTTAGTTCCGATATTAAGCTCTAAACTCTGTAAGAAGAGTTTTTTTTTTGGTCTGATTCATTGATTTATTTCATTTCGTTCATTTTCACTCTTTGTGTTTAATAGTTTACTCATCTCTTGGCAGATATTCACAGATCAACAGTCCGTCTCAAAGAGTTTAATCCATGCAAATATCATAATTACGAGTGATACCAACAAGGCTATAACATCAAAAAGTACCAACAGTATGGTCAGATTAAGATACGTGACTGAGGAAAGTATTGAAATCAAAATCCTGTCAAAATCATTACAATAAACAAAAATGGGAAATATATTGAAATACAGACGGGACTCAGGGGGAAAAACATACGAATAAAAGCAGCTGTAATCAAGCTGTTGATTGTACGGGTGCCAATGATACCAATACAGGATTTATGACTTTCTATTAACATGAAATGGTGTGAGTGCCCGCCGCAAGTCAAGAATTGACTTAGAAGCGGGAAAATTGCCATTATTGGAAGCGACATTACTGATATTGATTGCAATGTGTAATCAATAATTCATAGTCACACATCGTTGACGGATACTTTTGATGTTTCCGGGACTTGAACATTAATGTCAAATAAGAGGAATGTACTCAAAATGTGCATCATGCATGGAATATTTGAAATGGAAAAAAAAAACCCGAAGACAAATCCCACTTTTCGTGGACCAAGACGAAAATGGTTACTTTGTCTGATATGTGGGACTACCAATTCGTCTACAGATTGTCTTTTTGAAAAAAAAAGTGGACATGATATAACCGACTTAACTGTTAATATCCTGTTTTCTCTTTAACTCTTTACGTGCTAATGAGTATACTGTGCACAAATTCCAAATACAAAATGTACTACAGACAGGAGATCAATGTTGCACGAAGAGGGTTAATTTTTCGAAGGGGAGGCAAGATTTGATTGGAATTTACTTCACTTTTCAACCCAGATTTTTCGCACATGTTTATCTAGATTGCCATCGATAAATAGAGCATCATGACAATTACAATCCACAGCGGGAGAGTCTCACAGGATTAGGCCTATTTTGACGCTGCGAAGGAAAAACATAAATCACAAATGACCTGATTATTCTTCTATCACCAGGAAACTATAGAAACATCATTAATCCCACGGTGCTAATTCGTCTGCGTCGCCGAGGAAATGAAACGAGCGTGTCAACGTGTGTGTAATATTGTTTCCTTAAAGTGGATACAGTGCTGTACACGTACCTTACAAGGCGTGACTGACGATAGTATATCAGTTTGGTATTTAAAGAAATACAAAAATTATTGAATCTTAATGTAATTTGCCATTTCCTTACTACAAATAATATGTGCGGGCAGTTATTTTCTCTAACTCGATCACCGTAGTGAATAAGCTATTAAACGTTGTACATCTTTTCCCATGCAAAAAGGAGAGAGAGAGAGAGAGAGAGAGAGTATGTGTGTGTGTGTGTGTGTGCGTGTGTGTGTGTGTGTGTGTGTGTGCGTGTGTGTGTGAATGACAGAGGAGACAGAGGGAGATAGGAGAGAAAAAGAGAGAGATGAGAAGAGATGAGATAGATAAGAATGAAATCAAAGAGCAAAGACGGGAGTATACACTTAAAAACAAAGTCACACTTGTCTACCAATGACGCGGCCAAATGACGCGAAGAAATGACGCGTTCATGAATTTATATGTAGGACCTACATCAACCACAACCCCAGCCCATCACATCCCCAAATTGCTATGCACTGATGATATGTGTATGCATGTAAACAAATCACATTTTCCAGAAACGGACGATAAAATCGGATTAAATTGAAGAACGATTCTAGTGAACATGTTGAATAAAAGAAAGGATTCATAATGCTAGAGATTACATACGTATGATTTATTATGAACCTTGTGAGGTGGTGCTTATTGACGCATATTGGTACATCTTGAAGACAAACAACAGCACTCCATTACGATTCACTATGAACGGTCGTGGGACTACAATACGAATAGATAGTTTTCTTATTACACGATGATGTCACACATCCATTGATACATGCGTATCCGTTTCGCTTTCCTTCCTCCCTCGGTGCAAAGTATTAAGTTTACCTGATGACTACAATATCTTCATGACAATAATACTGTCGGCGATGCAGTATTTCAACAATACCGACATTTTTTTTGTGTCGATTTACACTATATCTTCTTTCTTTTTTTTGTACCTGATCCTTTTCCATTTTCATCAAAGTATCCATAGGTGCAATCAGTCGACAGCATCTGAAACGTAGTTATCAGATGTGGCAAATTTAGGAATTGGTATTTCTGTACTTAACTTTTCAGGTTTTCTTCAGGACTGTTGTTTGATTTCTCGAGAGCTAAAAGTGTCCTTCAATCACATAAACGTGATTTATTTTAATCCTCGGGGAAATTTACATTACAATCAAAATTTCACGAACTTTTTAACTTTTTAAAGAGGCAATCGCAGTAAGTTTTATTTCTTCTTTTCAGGTATAATGTCAACACTGTATTGATATATGCAACGGCGGTCTTATTCTTGTTTCCCCAAGAGTACCCCTTTTATTTCATTTCATTTCATTTCATTTCACTTCATTTCATTTCATTTCATTTCATTTCATTTCATTTCACTTCATTTCATTTCATTTCATTTCATTTCATTTCACTTCATTTCATTTCATTTCATTTCATTTCATTTCATTTCATTTCACTTCATTTCATTTCATTTCATTTCATTTCATTTCATTACATTTCATTTCATTTCATTACATTTCATTTCATTTCATTACATTACAATTCATTTCATTTCACTTCACGTTACTTTACTTTACTTCACCTCACTTCACTTCACTTCACTTCACTTCACTTCATTTCATTTTATTTTCATTTCATTTCACTTCATTCCATTTCACTTCACTTAATTTCAATTCATCTTATTTCATTTTGATTACTTACAGTATCTATCAATTTCCAACAACACAAACAATTCATGATACACATCTTTACACAAAATCAGTACAATATTGTAATAACGAACCCTAGCACCCTCATTTCCATTCTTAATCCTAAAACCACTTCTGGTATCTTATAAATCTATGTGGAACTCATCTTCTCATTGCAGTAAACTGGCCAAATCCACCTTAATCCTCATCCCACTCTTTGGCGTCTACTACATCGTCACAGCCGGTCTACACGCATCCAACGACAAAACCATGATCCACATCAGAGTGTACTTCGAGCTCGTAATCTCCTCGTTTCAGGTACGACATGACGTCATTTATCGATTATATATATATATATATATATATATATATATATATATATATATATATATTTATGTATATAGTGAAAACTTTGAGCAAAAAAAAAATGGGTTGTCATCCAGATAAAAACCCATTTTCTTTGCTCAAAGTTTTCAGTATTTATCCTTTTGTTTCTGGTCAGTTTTCCCTTTCTTTGTTTCAATATATATATATATATATATATATATATATATATGTGTGTGTGTGTTTGTGTGTGTGTTTGTGTGTGTGTGTGTGTGCCTTTGGGGGCGATAGAGAGGGGGACACTGTGCTTTAATGGCTCTAAAGTCTCTTGACTTTCACGCAGATGTCCCGAGTTCGAATCCAGTCAGAAGCTTACGTCCCTAGAGAAAAGATGTTTTTACTCGCACTGTCCATCTTGACCCTGGGCCCTGTTTCCTGAAAGTTGTTCGTAAAGTTACGCACGATTTTACGAACGACTTAAGTATGGCAAGCCAATGAGTGGGTTTCCTAATCATTGTTAATTTCAATAGCTACTAAAGTTGAATTTTGCAGATGATACACGTAATGATTATTCTTACAAGTTGAAAGTGTATTTTGCCCCAATGTAAATGAAATATTGACACACAGTCGTATTTTGTTAAATCGTGAGAAAAAAAATGGGCACACATATTGGCCCTTCATCTTCTAGTCGTTGGTAAAGTCATGCGTAACTTTACGAACAGCTTTATGAAACAGGGTCCAGTTGTCCTGTTTGGATGCTCAGCGATGCTAGGGTAATAACATTGTGATGATCACCTGATAGTACATCATGGCAACATTAACTCTTTATGTGCCACGTTCGCACGTCCGACTCAGTCAACGGCGTGCCAACTTCGCATATTCTGCTCAACAAACAAAGCCGCCAAAACCGATCGATAAATCACTAATCACTGCTAATCCCGCGACACAATGAAATCGTCTCTCGTGCTTTTGTTCCTCTAATATACGGCTTGCATTCTATGTCGCGATTGACTATCAAGCGGCGTTCCCAACTAGATTTGCTCGTACATTTTAAGTTTTTGTCACGGTTTTATGTGCAAAAGTCATGCCTTTACAGTAATGTAGCAACTGGTCATTCCAAAGAAAAAAAAATGAAAATAGATTCGTCATACAAATTATATCAGAACAGAGCTTGGCATTCCTCTTTAACTTTACCTACTAGTATGCCCGTCTTAACAGAAATTTGTAGGAGTTATACAAATTGGAAAAACAGAATTCTTTCTCAGAGTATGACTACCTTCCTGTCTCAGATTAATAACGTGGCACACAGGGGGGTTCCACCATGGCACATAAAGAGTTAAAGACATTCCCTAGATGAATGAAAGATCATATTAGTGTTTTATCGTCATTATTATTAAAGTATTCTCCCTTGATATGATTCCTCGTCTTGAGACAACGACAACTGCAGTTTAACATTAATCACATATAGGCCTATCATACATAATGATTTAACAGTTAACTCGGCAATGATAATTACTTTGACTGAACCCCCCCCCCCCCCCCCGAACATTTATCATGATAATGATATTGATTTGTTGGTCGGTTGTTCTGCCATTGCGATCATCATCATCACCCCAGCATGGTCAGGTACACCATAGACGGAGTTGGATAAAATGATATTGAAAGATTGTTAGAATTTGACCACCTGCGCTTTAATGAACGGTAAACCGCTCATAATACCAAAGAAAGGGAAGAAACACCGATACTACAACTACTGACCACTCTTTATAAATCTTTCTATAATGACATATCATTTCTTTCCCTTATCAACTATGCAGGGATTTCTACTAGCTATTCTCTACTGCTTCATGAACGGCGAGGTGAAGAATGAGATCAAAAGAAAATGGCGCCTGCATCTGCTGAACAGAACGCTCAGTACGCACAGAACGTTGCGCAACGGACAGTCGCGCTCGTCTTGTTCTACGCCCCCGCGCAAGGATTCCATGAAGAAGGACTCCGTGCTGGAGACCAGCCTGGCGACGAGGTCTACTACGCTGGGCGACCGCTTCTACGCGCTACGCAAACAGTTTTCGCGGGGCGACTCCTCAAATGGTCACGTGGGCAACGGATCGCTGGGAAACAGCATGGTGCTCCCGGACCCGTATGAGCCACGCCCGACGCCCGACGGGGCCGCCGATAAGAACAGCCTCTATGACGACCATCCGCCGAACTTTGACGAGAACGAGCAGGACGAAGAGGCCAATGAGACGACAAAAATCGACATCAAGATCGAGGAACCATCCGACGTCACACCGGACTTGGACGCGGAAGATCGTTTGCCCGTTGTCGATGGCACGGAAGACAAGAGCGACGTCTTCGAAGACGAGGTCGAAGACGAAATGGATGATTGCGAACGTGGAAACGTGGCCAGCGATGACGATGGAGCTAATGAGAATGAGAAAAGACAAACGTTGAGCAACATCGAAACGGAGGTGTGAGAAGTGCAGCCGACATGCACCCACACTCAAACACTCAAAGAGACCTTATTATGTTATATAAGATTATCCGATCTTTCATTCGTGCATCTGACGTTATATCATCCGTTCGGAAAGCCTGACTGATAGCGTGTGAAGCCATGAGAAATTGAGCTCGACAAACTTACGATTGCAGTTCTTGAATCTTGCTGTCAGGTTCTCGATCTGCGAGCACGTGAAAATCTGATTCACACCAGCAAAGCTCAAGTATCGGTGTCTCTGTATCACACACATCGTAAATCCTTGGCAGCGAGTGCGTGACGACGTTCGAGTACATGATATATCACCCTTTTTTGACGCCTTCTATGAATCTTTTTCCTCATGAATTCATGACTTATTCATTGTATAGAGGATCCCATGTAACTTCATCGTACAGCGAATGATTCAGCGAATGAAAGTACGATGTACTAACAGACTAAACTCGCTTCCCTCAGATATCATGGGGAGAAAACCCTTCTTGTGCTTCGCGAAGAAGTGTTGCGAGGCCAAACCATTTTCTCCCCAATATTGCCTCTGCTATTCCGGCAAATTTTACAGCCAGTTTATCAAACATAGACTCATTTCTCGACGACAATAATGATCAAGCAAAATTTGAAAGTCTTTTCATGGAACACAATTTCGTAAAAAGCAGACAGGGCAGGAAAAATACAAGGAAGGGTTTTCTTTTCTTGTTTTTCCGCTGTTTTTCTGTCCTGGTCTGCTCGTGATTTCTCTCTTAAGGAGATTATTTCCTCTAAATACTAATCTCAAACATATTGTGTTTTATTTAAATTTGTGTATAAAGTCATTGATATAACTCTGCTTTCTTGAAAATTGATTACCTTGAATTCTGGTTGAGGTTAAAAAGGGCATGAACGACTAACACCTTTTCAATCGTTCTTTGTTAAAAAGAATTATGGCTGAATAGCTGCAATCTTATATACATTTTGTAATAACTTTATGTAATGGTATCAATGTAGCGAAAGATTTTCAGCATTGAAGAAAAAAAATAAGTGACTTCATAGCATGTGCCATTTTCAATATGGAACGTCAGGTCCTTTTCTTTATTTTTCTGCGGGGCGCGGTAGGGCAGCACCAACAGCTACTAATCAGCAAAGTACCATTCTCTATGGACCCACGAATAAGTGCCCTTCTAGATCTAAAGGTGTATGTTCAGCCATCAAATTGGCAGAACTGAGCGTGGCAAAACAATTTGCGCATAGGCATCTCTCCATCGTTTTGAGTGTACACATTGTATGATAATCAGTGTAATTGTCGACGTAACGGCAGAGGTTCGATTATAATTGTGTGTGTATGTAATCGTACTGTGCTGTGTTACCATGGTTACAACTGTTTGTCATCTTATGCTGTCGTAAAGCGTTGTATGGGTATAAGGGAACAATGCCCTACATGGAATTAGGTCTACTAGTAGCGGAGACACCGTATTTGCACTGGTGCGCTGGCAAAAGACAACAAAGAAGTTTTTAAAGGGGGACCGTACTTTCACGAGTCCCGATTTTCACCATTAATGTGTCTTCAGTTTTCTGTAATTTTCTCGGAGATGCTTGAGAGGAAGTATAGATATCCTTTTTATTCTCCTCGAGACGATTCACACAGACGATCCGATCACTGTGAATTCTCAGCTGCATTCTATATTCACAAACACTGTTAATGATTGAATTAAAGGGAGAGTACAGTTTTGGTGGAGATGAGAATTGGGTTTTTAACTTTTTGCGAGATACCAAGAAAACACTTATGATATAGTACAGAACATACCGTTTTAAGAGGAATTCAAAGTTTATTTGACGAAAATCGGGTTTGGAATGACTGAAACATCAAGACACAAAGTAAAACAAAGCGATCGTAATAAAGTGTGGGTTCAACACTTTATTAGAATCGCTCTTTTTTGATATCTCAGCCATTTCAAAACCAATTTTTATCAAATAAACGTTGAATTCCTCATAGAATTACATGCTCTTTCACATTTTATAAGAGGTTTCTCATTATCTCACCAAAGAATGTTAGAAACCTGAAATTAGGTCTCAACCATAACTGTGCAATCCCTTTAAAGAAGAAAAAATGGCGTCTAATTTTGCAGAGGTGTTCTTCTGAGATATGCAATGTGGTGAGACAGGAGATATGAGAATGTTATATAAAGTGCAATGTGGTTAGAAATTGGCTTTCGACTGGGTCTCCAAGGACGTCTTCTGTTCTCTGGAGGAGTGACGGTGAAGCAAATTAAAAGCCGATTAAAACATGACTATATTATGTATAGTTAATATGTTCACCATGTTTTAAACCGCTTTGCAAGAGAAGAAGACTCATCCGAGATAATCGCAGAACGGCTCATCGGCATTTTTTTCTTCAGTTTTTGAGCCATTTCGGATTCTTGTAAATACCATATCCTCTTTATTCCTCTCTCTCTCTACACACTAAATACTGTGTCCAGTGTGGGCAGTCTATCGTTTAATGATCATCATCTTTTGGTTTGATTGATAGTGGTGGTCACGTGGTGGTGATTGGCGATGTGACTACGGAGAAATGCCCGTGAGATTTGATTCACGTGTTTTTTCCCCGACATTTAAGGTATTTTTGACAGTAACTGTCCTCTCTCATCGTTGTCAGGTGTGCTAACTCGTATTATAAGATGGCAAGATGATTTTTTTTATTTTTTTATTGGCAAATTCCCATGCAGACGTCACATTGTCCCGAAATTAAGCAAAGATGCACATACGATGCAAAAATGATCGCTGGTGGAATTTCGTTGGTTTCAGCAAAAACGTCATGAGCGGTGACAAAATCATCGTGTAGTCAGCGTGTTCTTCAATATCATAAAGATTGATATTTTCGTGAGCCTTTGTGTGTGGTTCGGTCGCCATTGTGTAATATTCTGCCAGCATAGTACTTGCTTTGGCTGTTGATTGAGTTTTTTTCTCCACCTTCGCGGCAAGATTCTTACGAAATTGAAAACTTTATACTCGTATTCATATGGCCATCTTGTGTAAATTTTGGGACAGTGTGATGCCACGCCTAACTGGTTCCAAATGTCTCCGTATTCGTGTGTCGTGTTGGTAGACGTTGTTTCTCTGATGTTAACCTTACATTTCCTTGCCTCCTTCCATCTCTCGCCCTACAACATTCGAACAAAGTTCTGACAGAAATATGTAGGGTCCTATAATGTGTCACACAACCTTTTATTTTGTTGTATTTCCTTTTGTGGTGCATACTTCGCCTGAGACTGCATGGGTCACACTATACATCAACAATGTGAAAACGAGTGTTCACATTGTCACAAAGAATATAAATGATGCCCTGATGTCGTAAGGTAGTGACATTGTATAGACTACGTGTACAGCATGGTTTGTGACCAAAGTGTAAACATTCAGTGTTACGACAGTGTGGAAAACATCTTGATGACATTTTCAGTGTGGTTCAAACTGTGCAGTGTCTCCTGGTGAATAATTTGCATTCGTTAACACTGTTTGCCGTGGTCGCATTGTGAAAAAAAAAAATGAATCGTACACCTGAAATCACTGTGATACTGTCCCAAATAACCAGGGAGAAAATAAAAAGGTCACATAACTACAGTATTACAGTCGGCCTTACACACACACACACAACACACACACTGTGGGCTCTGGCGTTATCATACTGTGTATATTCACAGTGTGAACACAGTGTGTCAACGTAGCTACGCAGTGCGAATTCTGATTTTCTCTAAAAGCAGCCGATTTTCACAGTCAACTCTGAAGGTACTAGGACTATGAAAATGATGTGACACAATTGCTTTTCTTTTTTAAGACCCACCTCCCCTCCCCTCCCCCCCCCCCCCGCTTCACTGACCATTATTGTCAAAATAAATGTCTGTAATAGCCATCGAGTCATTTTGGGTATTGTCAAAACGATATTTCCCTCAAATCACATAAACAGAGCAGTTAAGGTCCCATGAAAATCGGGCATGAACATACTCAAACAAGATAAAAAAATGAGTATGTCATCGCCTCATAAGGCTCCCATTGACCTTAACACAAATCTTCACTTAATATCGTATACGCGTACATGTATACTTGAAGACAGGAAGAAAGAAAAGGAAGGCAAGAAAACTCTTCTCGTCGATTTACTGCATGTTATAGAGATGTTGGCCCAATTGTCTAGCAATGATGATTTTTATAGGTATGAAGTGGTGATTTTCGAATCATTTATGAAATCATGAATTCTACAGTACTTTATGGACAATTCAAGGGCAGAAATTGTGTGGTGATTTTGATGAGGCGGATACCGTTTTGTTTGTACGATTTAAATTCTATGAACAAAAGTCATCTCCAATGGGGCCTGGAGTGCAGAGTTCCACAGTGGGCGTAAAGTCTGAACAAGTACTTAAAGGGATGATATAGTATTGGTTGAGGTGACTATTCAGCTTTTAACTTTTTACGAGATGCTTAAAATGAGCCTCATGAAATATGAAAGAGCATACAATTCCAAGGGGCATTCAAAATTTATTTGATGAAAATCGGTTTTAAAATGGCCGAGTTAATCCAAAAAAAAGTAAAACAAAGCGATTCTCAAAAAAGGTCGGTCCCACCTTTTATTACAATCTCCTTGTTTTGGGTATCTCGGCCATTTCAAAACCAATTTTCATCAAATAAACTTTGAATTCCTCTTAGAATTATATTATGTTCTTTCATATTTCATAGGTTTCTCATTATATTAAAAAAAAAAAAAAAAAATCATCATCATCAAAAACGTTGGCAACGTGAAGCCCAATCTCAACCAAACTGTACCATCCCTTCCGTAACAGTTTACTGTGGTGTGTATTTCACTTGGTGAGCGTCTCGTATATTCTGGATGTTGTAGTTACCAGGGGAGGGGGTTAAAGGGATCGTATAATTTTGGTTGAGACCTAACTTCAAGTTTCTAACATTTTTGGTGAGATAATGAGAAACCTCTTATGAAATATGAAAGAGCATGTAATTCCATGAGGAATTCAACGTCTATCTTATGAAAATTGGTTTTGAAATGGCTGAGATATCCAAAACGGAGCGATCCTAATAAAATGTGGGACCCATCTTTCATGACGATCGCTTTGTTTTACTATGTTTTTGGATGTTTCAGCCATTCCAAACCCGATTTTCATCCAACAAACATTGAATTCCTCTAATAAAATGGTATGCTCTGTACTATTTCTCAAGTGTTTTCTTGGTATCTCGCAAAAAAGTTCTCATTTCCACCAATACTGTACTATCCCTTTAAGGTTGGTTGATCGAGGTACATCCGAGCTACTGACAACTTGAGAACATGAAAAGAATATTGTAACTCCTTCGCTGTGCTCTAATGATGATTTTTCTCTTGTATACCACTTTTTCTCCAACCATTACATGCACGTGTAGCATTATTTCTCCTCTCATTTAAAGCATTTGATGGTCTGGTAGACCGAAGACCGAATCGAATGTTCCAGTCTTTATTGCAATTGTATACCTTATCTCGATTAATTATTGATCGTGTCAGAGCATATCAACGACAAACTGTGTTCTCTATACGTCACGTCGACGTAATTTGTGATCGCTTACATTATATTTTTCTTGTAATGTTTCAGACGATTTTAAGTAAATGATTAAAGAAACGAAAAGGAGAATTTGTTGGTTGTTCCTGGTTTAAACACGAGTGTTTTAAATCACTGTAAAAACCTGCTGGTGCTATGATGGAGTGTTAATCTGTCCGTAAGAAAGAGAATTATGACAGAGATGATAGGAAGAGGTCCTCGTAATCAAAAAAAGATATCTTGTTCGGTTCTAATTTTTTTTTTATGTTGTTTTTTTTTTTTTTACATCTCGCACACTCTCTGCTCTATTGTTGAGGACATTCGACATCAATAGTGCCCCCTTCTCTTGAGAGAGAGAGAGGGAAAAAAGCAGCAAATAGATATGTGTGTAAATCACAACATGTGAAAGAGTGTGGATATACCATAAGGGTCAACCTTTCACACTACTGTGCATACAGACATTTTGGTGAATCAAGCCTTATGAACTTTTAAAATCTTTTATTCATAGAAGATGAATACATGCTCGTCGCATGAAATATAAAGTCTGTACAAGTACTAAGAAAAGAGCACTATCAATTACACAAAGGGTGCAAGGCTCATAAGGTCTCGCAAAAACTTTCTGTTACAACTAAAAGGTCTAGATGCTGAGACAACATACAGCTGACAAAGCACAGACCAAAGGAAAACAAGCTGAGTGAAGAGGTGATATTCCACCTCAAAAACAGACAAGAACTCTGTTTGATGGCTTAATTTTGACTCATCTATGATAGATTACTCACACTGGCTGCTTGTCCAGATCAACACAAGAATCAGTGCAAAAGGAACCAACTGTCTTACTTAAAGGGACTGTACAGTTCTGGCTGAGGTGAGGATTTAGCTTTTAACGTTTTGCGAGATATTCAGAAACCACTCTATGAGATGTCAAAGAGCATGCAATTCTATGGGGTATCAAAAATTTATTTTGATGAAAATCGGTTTTGAATTGGCTGAGATATCCAAAAACAAGGTGAAACAAAGAGATCCTAATAAAAGGCGTGGCCTGTCGCCTTTTATTATTATCACTTTTTTGGATATCTCAGCCATTTGAAAACCAATTTTCATCAAATAAACATTGAATCCTTCATAAAATTACATGCTCTTTCATATTTCATAAGAGGTTTCTCATTATTTCACTTGGCAATGTTATAAACCTGTATCCCCACCTCAACCAGTACTGTACAGTCCCTTTAAAAGGATAATACAGTTTTGGTTGAGATGGGGCTTGAGGTTTCTAACATTTTTTTTATAAAGATTTTTTGAGACGAGAAACCTTTTATGAAATATGAAATAGCATATAATTCTAAAAGGAATTCAAAGTTCATTTGAAGAAAATTGGTTTTGAAATGGCCGAGATATCAAAAACAAAGTGATCCTCAGAAAAGATGGGACCCACCATTTATTAGGATCGCTTCATTTTACTTTGTTTTTGGATATCTCAGCTGTTTTACTACTGATTTTCATCAAATAAAATGTAAATTCATCTTTTTAACATTTTATAAAGTGGTTTCAAAGTATCTCCCCAAAACATAAAAGCTGAATTCTCACTTCAACAGATACTAAATCATCCCTTTAACTATTAGATTTATCTTCTAGACTGATTCTATGTCATATCCTCCAAGTCCACCTCTAATCTGACAACTATCCTCCGAGTTATTTGAGGAACATGTATCAGATGGCGCATCTATTCTGTTGCCTTTACAATGAGAGAATGAAAATTGCCGTAGACAATTCACAGCACCATGTAGAATAACACACTTCTTTTACCAAACGGGGTTTGCAAACACGCCTGAAATGCACAGATTTGTAACTCTCGCTTCTCCTAGATATTATGAGGTTAATCTTGTTCGATTTGAAAGTGATATCAAATCCAAGTCTGTGCAGCTAAAAAAACAACAATCTTTCATCAACAATATCCGTTCTTTGATAATGCTACCAACACTTATAAACCATCAGGCTAATGAATGGAATTGAGCGGCAGGAGCCACCTGCACCATCCCCCCCCCCCCCCCCCCCCCCCGTTTCTTGCCTTCCTCTAAAATTCCTGAGAGCAGGTGAATAGCTTGATGCCCAAAAATGACGCAAAGTACAGTTTTGTGCCATCAATCATTCAAATAATCAACATCTCCTCCACGAGAAAGTTAAAGTTTGGCATTGCATGTTTTGTCCATGGGCCACATTTACCACCTATTGAATGCATTGCTACATATCAAGTTTATGGGAAATTGTCACCATGCCCTTGGACACCAGACACCAAGCGAGCCAATGTGACGAGATTTTTTCCTTGTTTGTCTTTCAAGTAGATGGCATATTATTACACAAATACATTGGACTGCTATTGCACTACCGCCAGAAAAAAAATAGTCCACAATTTTTTTTTCTTTAAAATAAATTACTTTCATTAAATCATGACATTTAGTTGTTGTTTTAAAGAAACAGTATGGTGGCCCTATTGAATCCATCTTGATTCGCTGCCCACCGCGGGGTATATCAAAAAAAAAAAAACACGACTGATGCAGCCTGCTAGAATACAATTGCCGATTTACATAGCGAATATGTGCATCAAGAATACACTCATCAGTAACGTTAGACTCCAGTTGAGATTCCTTGGCTTTGTGTGCACTTGTAATACACAGAGATCACAGGCAAAGCTGTACACAATTCGTTACAGGGATTCTTATATCAGAATTGGGCTAGCCTTCCCTTTGCACGAATCCACACGCTACTGGTTAACCTGTTCCGTACGGGAACTCAGTGACCTGCGTAATAAGTCTAAGAGCACTTCAGAATTCAGTATGGAACGAGTTAACTTAAGCTAAACACAGTCACATTCAGCAATTGTACGCTACTTTTAAAATATTATGCTCAATACTGTGCCAACTTATTGGAGCCATATACAAATAAACTCCTAATTGATTTTGTAAGTACTATCAGTTTCAGCAAATATCTATCACTTTCTATCAATATCACTTGCTTTATTCTGAAGAACAACACTATTGCTATCTTATTTTGTTTATAATGCAAGTTTAATGGATGTATATTCTTATGAACGAAAATGTACTGGTGACAAAATAACTGCAAGTATAATTGCTCATCTTGATATTGTCAAAGGCCTATCCTAGCTGCAGAAACATTCTATTCCAGATGAGGATTACTCAAACGTAGAAGGCTTTAAAATTCTTCAGGCATGGACAAAGTTCAATTTGATCCTCCTCCAAGCTACAGTTCTTCAGCATTGGTTCTATGCAGCAAAAGGATAAAGACGAAATTCGAGCCAAGTACATTTGTCCTGATCTGTTCTTCAAGCATGTAGGAGGATGCATGCCCACTTTGGAAGAGTGGTGCTCAAACACATCTCGGGCTGTTCAGCTGTGAAGGCAGGTGACATGACTCTCATAAGATGGGCTCGCTTCCATTCCAATCAACTGATGCTTCAGGCCACCTAAAGATGAAAAAATAATGATAAAAAGTCCTAGAAATACAGAGGTATAAGTTATGGTAATGTCCTAAATACACATCACATCAGTGCATCTCACACATACAAGCAAAACACACATACACACACACATTACAGTTTCTCTATGTAAACATAACTATCTGTTTATCTATGCATTTATATTGAAAAGATCTATATACATTGACAAATATGTATATACACACAAATATGTAGGAGAGAGAAATTCTCTTAATTTTTCTACTAAGCTTCATAAACAACAGAATGGGCTTCCATTTTAGCTTTACACTATGATTCCATTGATGACTACATCTGTGATGCAGCAACCTCCAGTAAAGGTATATACCGGTACTACACCTACTGCATAATGGACAATGACTGCAATTTCAATCTGTATTCTGAGTGATTGCACTCTACATGACAGCATTCTGTATGACTGCATTCTGAATGGCTGCATTCCAAATGATTGCATTCTGAACGACTGCATTCTGAACAAATGTATTCTGAGTGACTCACTGTGACTGAAATTCAGAATGACTATAGGACTGCATTCAGAATGACTGAATTCTGAATATCTGCATTCTAAATAACTGCATTCTGAATGATTGCATTCTGAGTGACTGAATTCTAAATAATTGCAATCTATATGAATGCATTCTGAATGACTGAATTCTAAATGATTACATTCTAAAGTGACTCACTTTGTTCGGATGCAGTGCTCTAGTGGTGGCACCAGGTCCTCACTGTCTGAGGTTAGACATGGCTGGCAGGTGTCTGGACAGAACCAACGAAGGAGAGAATGGGGGACAAAACAAAACAAAACAAAATCAAGCATCATACATCTCATAATGGTTAACAGGTTGGCAGGTTGGAATCATAGGCTCCACGTCATATCAAAACTGATGTTCATACTGACGTTTCAATGTTGGCTGATATTTGGAAACAAACAAAAAAACAAAGAAACAATTCTTTGCAACCAGAGTGGTAGTAGTTCAGCATTCTTTATTACATCAACAAACAATGTAATATGGAAAGCCTAGGTTGCCTCCTAGTTTAAGCAGGACTACCCAGATATCAGATAATTTATTACGTCCAGTGATTACGAAGGAAAACAGTGTAGGAAGACTTTCTCAGAGCTTTCTAGGAACAGCAATGCAGTCCTTATCCCCATAGTTATATACCACATTCAGTATGCATGTTTGCATTCATCTCATCACATACCACATGGTTTGGTCTGGCGTTGTCAATGATATCACACAAAGCTTTATAGAGGTGTTGTGGTCAACAAGATCACTTTGAATGATAATTGACAGGGACAGGGTCACATTCGTGTCGTTGAGCAAAGATTCTTTGTCTACGCCGCTCCCCTCTGCTCAGGTAGAAAGTATGGTATCTAGTTTGTGGGTGTGCATCCATGTACAGTACAGAGCTGAACATTGATATGGTTGGATTTAGCATGTGTGTGCCCCAAAGTGGCAACCTAGCTGAAATGGTTGCTAGGGAATGGAGTGAGTACTCTGTAGGTTGCCACTTTAGGGCACACGCCTGCTAAATCCAACCATATCACTTCAAGCAACCACACTCATAACATCCATTGATTGCTTTGAGGATCACTAAGTAAAAGAAAGGTGCCACGTAAACAAAATAATGAAATAAAATACACAGACAGCAACAACAACCAAAAAGGATGACCTCAGTGAACTTTTAGTATCAAGTTATATGTTATTTGAAGGTTTGTGTTTAGTATTAAGTTTGAAGATTTGTGTCCAGTATCGATTTGCTAATCAGTCAAAGTGCAGTCCACTCTATATTTGCACTGGACACTCCATACCTATGGTCAGTCTGATCTCCTCTTGCTGGTTGGCCAGACCGTCGTAGTAGTAGAGGTCAAAGCGTCTCTCGGCCCGCCAGTCACTGACCAGCTCCTTCTTGATGGAGAAGAAGACGCTGAAGTGGCTCTCGCTGCACACCACCCAGATTGGGAAGCGAGGCGTCTTGTAGTACGTCCCCACCTGGACAGCAGACAGACGCGTGTATTGTATCATTGAAATTAAAACAACTGGGGCATTCCAGATGATTTTCATAATTACACATCATGTAGTACATAAATCAACAGCTCCATGTACATATAGACTTGTGGAATTTATTGTGGCCCTTGAGCAGGGAAACAAATAATCTAAAAATCTTAAACAAATTACACTGAACAGTGCTGATGACATAGGAGCCTCACATATTTCAGAACTGCAGCAGTGTACAGTAATTCTATTACAATACTGCTTGCTTAACAAGTTCACAAGTGTGAAATCTATGCATGCCTTTTCCTTTTGTTCTGCTTCCTTGAGCCCCAAGTGATGAATTCTTATGGTGAACCTGCCATGTCATCGTCCTTGTTCATTGAAATTTGTTATAGATTTTGAAAACATTATTATTCCTCATCCCAGTCACTATAAATTCTGAAACTGTGTACTCAGTATAACTTATTTATAACTGTTCAAATGTAAAAGTCTGAAAATCTTTCGGAGGTCCCCTTTAATCTATTCCCATATTTCTATAAACCTATATCATATTCTGAAAGGCATCTCTCTGTGTTTCAAGGATGAAAGTAAAGGAGACAAACAATGAATACCGTACATGATGAGGAAACATCATTGAAACAGTGAGATCTAGAGAGGTAATGGAAGGTGGATCACTTCATTGTAAAAATAAACGTGTCTTCAGAACTGTAACCAAATTGACTATTCTTGCACGTTTGATATGTGTATCATCGGGGAGATTATTCCATAGTTCTGCTGCTGCCACTGCAAAAAGCTTGATCTGCTCTAGAGAATTTGGAGATGGTTAAGGTTGAACTAAGAGAGACTTGGGTATGGAGTAAAGATTTCTAACTGATTAATATTTTTGGATGATTTTTTGGAGATACATTATCAAGTTCCACAAATGAAATAAGCATTCTACTTTTCTATCAGAAATATACATCATATTTCAAAGACAACAGCATGGGGGAAGGGGCAGGAGCAGTGATGGTTTATACAGTGTTGTCAACATCCCACACATCACAGCTAGGAAGGACACTCCACTGGGAAATTTGGGAGATACTCGAGTGCGACATGCATCTCAACAAATAAAACTTACTTCCAAAATCAGTGTGGTGTGCCTCATGTCAGGTCATAAAAAGAGACCTTGAAGTTTTCAGGGAGCCTCCTGAAAAGCCAGGGAGTTGTGCTAGGTGTGTTCACACCTGACGAGACTTGAAGTGCTCAAAGAGCAGGTTTGTTCACACTCAGCATGACTTGTAGTGCTCACAGAGCAGGTGTGTTCATACCTGGCACAACTTGTAGTGCTCGAAGAGCAGGTTTGTTCATACCTGGCATGACTTGTAGTGCACAAAAAGTAGATGTATTCAAACCTAGTATGACTTGTAGTGCTCACTGAGCAGGTTTGTTCATACCTGGCATGACTTTTAGTGCTCAAAGAGCAGGTTTTTTCGTACCTGACACGACTTTTAGTGCTCAAAGAGCAGGTGTGTTCATACCTGGCATGACTTGTAGTGCTCAAAGAGGGACAGGAGGCCAATGTCACTCCTCCCGCTCAGTCCTTTCAGCCTGGTCATCTCCTTGCCCGAGCCCAGCTCCACCACGTCATTGAAGACGTTGGACACTGCCTTGCCGGTCAGTATCAGGTTGACCATCTCCTGCAGCACACATGCACAACACATACGCACAGGACGTCAACAGAACTGGAGTGATGGCAACTACACTAACAATGTTCTCGTTTGTCACTGACCCCATTCTAGGATTAACTGTTCTGTTCTACATTCGGTATCTGAGAACGAGTTACTACTGGTCTGGTGGACATAAAACATACTAAGGTACTACTGGTCTGGTGCGCATTAAAAAACAAAAAACAAAAAAACAAAAAAAAAGAACTATTTGGAATATATGAGTTAGAATTACTGTTTGTATGATGCCTTTTGGATTTTTGTTTCTCTTTTCTTTTGGGGGGAGGGGTTGCTTAAATGTTAAAAGATGTTGTGTTACTAGGGGTAGCTTAAATGTTGAAAGATGTGTTACTAGGGGTTGTTTAAATGTTAAAAAATGTTGTGTTACTAAAAAAGAGGCCTTTCTGTGATATATAGACAGTGAGCGATTCATGTGTTTTAGACCTTTTCAATGTATGAATCCCTGTTGGAAATATTTGATTTACAATCGTGTAGCTGTCAACAGATATTACGCCATCCTTTTCCACAACTGACAGGAAATTGAAGAAACGTTTGGAAATAAAAGGTCAAGATTCTCACTTGAGTGCAGTATCCGTGGGCTCCAAGAAATTTGGTCCCTGGGTCATCCATGTCTTCAATCACCCTAAGCAGAGAGAGAAAGATATAAAGATCGAAAGAAAGATAAATTGTGAGTATGATAGGGAAAATAAATCCAATATTCATGACTGTCAAACTACCATTTGTAAATGTCAACCTCTCCCGAGAAAGCAATGATCATAATGGGGATTCAAACTGCAGAGGAGAAAATAAGTTTCAGAAATGTCACAGCAATGTTATGAAAATCTTGCCATCTATGGTGCTTGGTCATATTATACTTCAGACACAAAATTACTGAAAACTTGCCCTGCATTGGAAAACTCTTCTCAGCTATGTACCTGTTTGAAGCCAGTACTTCGAAGAACCTACACAGTGTAGTCGAATAATGTGACCAACTCTTAATATGCAATTATAATTGGCGAAGCAATATCACTATCAATCAGTTAAACCTGCCACCCCCACAAAAACGAAACAATGACTTAATGCTAAATTAGAAAACCCACATACATGTAGGCATAAGTTTTCACACTCCTACTTCACCATCAAGGTGACAAAATAATATTTCTTCAATGACAAGGAGTTTCGGGAAATCTGTGCTGACTGGCTAAGAAAACAATACTGTAAAAGTGGTTTCTTTCGCGTACAGAAACTTTCGCGGTTTCCATCGGTGACGATTTTTTGGCGTGTGTTTAAATTCGCGGTCGGTAATGATAGCTTGTAACAACCGACGAGTTCAAAACATTTTCGTGTGATGTTAAATTCGCGGTTCAACCTCAAAGCGCGAAAAGCGCGAAAATAAAACCACTGCGAAAGAAACCACTTTTACAGTATGGTCAATGTTCCAATGGGGCTAAAAATCTCCTCCATGCAGTGAGACATGCAATGTTCCTTCACAATAACACGCAAACCTTGGAAAAAGTGCAATTCGTCATTGTTTTTAAAGTTCAGATGCTCAGTCATGTATGACATTTGTCGCTATAACTAAATACCAATGGAAAGAGGAAGAGTTCTCCTTTACTCGCAACCATCATTGTGCTCTCCATAGCTGACAATTATAGAAGCCCTCCATCTTTGGATTCCTTTTTCTTTTTTCTTTTTTTTTGAGATGCACTGTATTCATTGCATCTTAAAGACCTAATAAAATGCTTGCAAAATGTTTTAATATGCAAAAGCAATGTAAAATATATGTCATGATTATCAATGTAAATATGTTGTCAGTGTCGTTCCGGTTTTTATCGCTTCTAGAAACTCCCCCAAATATCACATTTTTGGAGGACCCCGTTGCAGCTTTTGCGAAAAAGATTGTCACGTGACCAACAGCCCTGAACCGATTGATGACGTATAAGCACGGAGTTGTGCTCAGTTAGCAGACGCCGCTCAGCACAAGCACTCAGATTACTAGCTTGGTACACGCGCGTACACGATAGCTAGCCCGGCCAGGCCCGGGCCCCGCGGGATGTGCGCTCCCGGTCGACCCACTAACTGTCGACATGTACTTATTACCACGTACATTATCACTATTAAAGTTAGCTTGCACAGATACCTGGTACCTCGAGCATAATGTCTTCCCCTATATGGGTAAACTTCGACATTGATGATGATGATGAAGACTGCAGCTCTGACGATAGCGGAGAAGAAGAGGAGGCACATGAAGTTGAAGGGGAAGATGGGAAGGGAGAGGCAGCCGATGAACCAGAATGTTATCGTGGGGCTGCACCTTACCGATATGAACCAGCTGCATCTCCCCCGCTGCCAGTGCAAGAGCGTATGAACATGGCACCAAGCCCGAGAATAGACCTCACGGAAACGATCGCCTGGGAAATACAGAGTGGTATGTCTGGTATGCCCCCATATAGTTTAACGTTAGAAAGGATATACTGTATTCTACATGATTGACATTGTAAGTTGTAACTGTTTGTCTAGTAAGTAGATTAGAAGAACAGGCCCAGCTCGCTCACAAAGTGAGCGGCTACTCCGGCCGTAACTGCGAAGGGCTACTCCGGCCGCAGCAAGCAAGCGGGAGCGTCCCGGCCGTGGCCTGGCCCGTCGGCCGGCGCTTACAAGTTAAACTACTAGTAGTAGTCTAGTGGTAGATCTAGTAGCAGTCTACTAGTAGTTATAGTAGTCTACTAGTACTACTACTAGTAGTAGTACTATTATCACTACGGCACTAGGTCTAGTAGACTAGTAAGTAGTAATAGCAGAATCTTTGGTAGTAGTACAGAGGCTACACTCTAATGCCTAACGGTTAGGGGATATGTTGTTAAACTTACAGGGTGGGTCGTGGCTAAAAAAAAAAAAAAAAAAAGGCCTAACCAGTTTCCCATAGTCAGTTTCTGCAATATTTGTCATCAGTAATTTAGATGCGCCATTTTCTAAGAAAAACGATACCAAGAATGATCGTCAATTTTGGTCGAGTAGTTTTTGTTTTATGCTAAAAATCATACAGTACTGTGGAAGGAAGCCCAAACGCTGTGCTTATCTACCGATGAATGCCACGGTGGGGCTGGATTCACGAGTAGGTCTAGGCCTATAAAGCAGGCGAGTCGCCGTAAGTACAGCTACAGACACGCAGTGGTGGTGGGGCTATCGTGAAATAGGCCCCACCGCAGTGCGCGTGCACCGTACCCTTGCGTTTATAGCAAACAAGGGTAGGTCCTCCTAGGGTTTAGGGTTAGGTAGGGTTGTATTTATGGTTAAATTGGCCGTTAAATTAGTCGAGGGCCATATTATGAAGTCATTTTCGCCGCATTCACGAGTATTGACTGTGGAAGGCAGCCCCACCGCCGTGCTTACCTACCGAGATGAACGCTACACGGTGGGGCTGAAACAGGCGAGTCGCCGTAGTATTACTATTAGTACAGACACGCAATGGTGGGGCCTATTTCACGAGTTTGCCGAAAATAATGGATATCCAAGCGTACCACAGTTGTAATCTGTATTATTGGCAGTATTAAATCCGTTACAGTTCATTAAATATTCTTTTGTCTAAAGGCTTAGCCAATGACAATAGCGCAGCACAGCACCTGCTATGCGCTCGCTAGCTCGCTCCCCCGTGCAGCGCTAGCCAGTGCAGCCGCCGGCAGGCTGTCGCTGCGCTGCGCTAGCATGCATAGCCTTGCCAGCTCGCTGGCTACGGCTAGAACTGGTCGTGAACGACTCCGTTCTTAGACGTCATCACAATTTAGAAGTGATAGTGCGCCGCATGCGGCGAAAATATAGTAAGTTTTCCAAAACCGAGGAAATTGCATCCATTATGTTAACAAATATAGAACAAAATTCAGAACAGTAAAAATCCCCGCACAACCATAGAATTACTTAGAATTTAACATTTAATATTATTACATCATTGAGAAAAAAATGCCTAAACCATTTTATTAGGTCTTTAAGGTATGCAGGTGGAGGAGACCGTTATCGACAAGCAATTTGCTTATATGCAGTATATTCTCGACATGGTTTCAAACGATGCTGAGCGACAGTTACACAAAGAGGAATAAAAAATGACAAAAAAAGTGTGAAAAGAGAGGTTACAGAATTGAAAGAAATATAGTGCAAGAGACTCTACATCATGGTAAAAATTCATGGTCAAAGAGACTTACATGTCCAGGGTTCGTGAAAAGAGGGCCGAGTATAGGAGCAGGATACAGCCAGGCCCCCTACTGTCCAGGAAAGTCCCAATGTTGGCTTGGACAAACTCCTGGAGCTCACTTCTTGTCTTGAAGAGGTTCAGGTTGATCTAAAAAACAAACAAACAAGCAAATAAACAAACAAACAAACAAACAATCAGTTTAGAACAAAGGCATTGTTGATTAGTTCTGTTCTCTACTTAGTCCATGTGATGGGCACACCACTGACAACTTTCCCAGAAAGTGATTTTTTTTCTCTCCCCCTAAAGAAAGCAGTTAAGTTTGAGGGGAAAATGAGTCTCAGTTTCTGTATTTTTTTGTTTCGTTTTGTTTTGGCTTTTTTTTGGGGGGGGGGGGGGGAGGGAAGGATGAGAAGTGCAAGTGTTTGCTGAATGGAACACCTGCAGTTTCTTCCAGTGGCATTGCTACTCTGACATATTATAGCAATATCAAACATGATTTGACATCCCGATTTCTACATCTTGAGTTGTCATTTTAAGATGTAGCAAGCACATTCGGACTAGTCTCCTCTAACTGCACGAGATTACATGTTCCCTATTCATGACAGATGAAAATCCACTTTTAAATGAATTGTCAGCTTCAATAACATTACAGTTAAACCTCATACACTTTACTAGAATATTTTGTTTGCATAAGAACAAATGACCTTTATCCATGCAGCAAGCTATTCATTAGTGTCTTGTCAAGATTACACCATGAATAATTCTCTGTCTCAACTTTTTAAGCCAGTTTAAATTTAAAACACAATGGCCAGACGGCAATGCCTTTTACTGACATGCATTTTCCAGTTATCCAAGTACAACATAGTTATTTAACTGCATGTCACTAGCTTTCAATTGGTTTTGTAAATATGGCTACATGAATAACTCTTCAGGAATTAACCTTTATAGTGAGTTCGAGTAACGCTTATCAATAAATGTCATTTATCTGCATGTTACTAGTCTGTAATTTGTGTCTTGTAAAAGATGAATACAAGTGGAACTCAGGTGGAATTATTAGTTGGAATTTACCGTTTCAGTCACACCATCAGTCTTGTACCTCCCTCCACCTGGGAAATGAGCTTTAGGCGTCGGTCTAAAAACAAACCAAAACAAACCTTACGGTAATGTAAGAATCAATAAAGACGACTCATGGTCACAACTGATGTGTTTACAGGCTGCATTGGGTTATTAAAAAAATATGAGTTTTGTAACGTATGAACATTCTTTAAAGCAACTCCCTTTGAGACGAGTAAGTTTATGCTTCAAACAATTTTAAATCTCAATCATAGTGTTTGATATATCTGGGACTAGGAAATCAATCATAGTCAATCTTGAGTAGAAAGCAATGACAGTCATAATAGTGAAAAGTACTGCACAAGCTGTTATTTTTGCGAGGATTTAATTTTCACGAATTTTGTGAATCACAGCTGGATCGCAAATTTAACACAACACAAAAATGTTGCAAAGCACTAGCGTAATAGTGCAATTAAGATTAAAAAATCGGTGTCAATTCGCGAAAACAACATGTTGCGAAAATGTCTGTGAGCTCCTCATTTGTGAAAATATCTGTGGGGCCTACACAAAAATAACAGCTTATGGTAGTGGGCAAAGAATAATCCAACATACACATTAAATGCCTGTAAAATAGAATTGGAATCTAAAAGATACCCCAAGTGACAGAAAAATATAAAAAACTGTGACAGTCAGCATCTTTTCTCTTTTCTTGTAACATAAACATGCCAAAAGATTCAAAAGTTGCCAATTTTAAGATGTCACAAAGATGTCTGCAGACTCACAGAGCAATAGCAGCACTCTGCTTCTGGCCGGCTCTCCACACAATGTCACAGATGGCTTGCACCAGGCTGTCTGTTCTCCTCTTCAGGGTGAGTTGCTTCAAATTGGCAGCAGTCATCTGGATATTACCTTCAGGGAAGAGCAGTCTCTGGAGCATGCAGGCCTGGATTGAAGCGAGCACCCCACATGGACCACCCTTAAAAAAAAAACAAGACCAAAAAAAAAAAAGAAAAAAAAGAAAAGAAAAGCTCAAACTTCATTGTAATATTACTCACAGTCTCATGCCTGGCATCATCTTCATGGTTATGGGTAGTGCTACTCAGAGGACTTGGTATGTCTTATCGCGATTGTTGGGCTGTCATACTCCATCAACCACAAATCACAGAGATTGAATTATACATATAATATATAGGTAGGCAGCCTCTCACAAAAAAGGGAATTGCAGAAAAACAGCAATAACAAAACAAAAAGTAGAGCTGAGATTTGATGATGATAACCAGCTCAGAACTGGTTGATTAAATATATTATAAAGATTCCCTTCTATTCAATAACAACAAAGCAATACATTGATTAAATCCTCACTTTCTTGGATGGAGTGTAAAATCAAATTGGTCACTGACACATAAGCTGTGGGTAAATTAAGCATGAATCTAAAACTATTTCAGACTAACTGAAAACCCCAACCTCTGAGAATGTTATGTCTCACTCACTTTGTGTTGCACAATCCCATATGATATGTCAGAGATGCTGTTGAAACCGAACCCTTGCAGTCTCCACTCATCGTTGAAACATCCCGTGCTGCTCCCAAATAGAAGTGTCTTCAGTTGCTGTAAGGGTGTGAAAAATACAAAAATAAGGACCCCTCTTTTCTCTCCTCAAACACTCTTCAAGCTTTTGCTCTCATATTATCAATTGCACTGAAATCCTCATCTTGGAGAGCACATTTTTCTAGGTGCCATTGTTTTGATCTAAAATAATCATGTGTTCTTCTTAATCCTATTGGAAAAATAACCACAGACGACACTTGAGTCCCAAAAATAAAAGTCCTTCACTATAGAAAGACTGTGCACTTATCTAATGTATGGTAACTTTATACGGCCTTCTCCTCAGAAGCTGAAATACTGCAGAGAGCACTTAAGTGGTTTCAAAAGCCAAGAATTTTATGAAGCAGACGCAGCAAAGAGAACTTTCAGCTCTATGTATTTTTACAAATAACAACCTACAAAAGTATGTCAAGGGATGCATCTAACTTTTAGAAAAAAACAAAAAAAAACCCATAAAAACAACCAACCCAAATACCGAGTCGGAGGGGGGAATGTGTAGTTCAGTGGCTTACAAAGCTTATCGACTAGAAATACACACCAGTAAAACGTTGTGAATAACCCCTCATGCAGCTACTCACTTGGCCATGACATACCATGCCGTTTCATTGCCATTCTGTATGCTACAGGAAAAACAAAAGCCAGCAATCTCAGACTTTGTGAAATGATTCGGCAGTTGGCATGGAAGTCTTTGTTATACAAAAGAAAATACAGGATTTGTGTAATCCGTATGCAGTGCAACTTGTTTTTGGTACATCTGTGTTCATGAGCAGTGAAACTAAGCTGGCAGATGTCCAAATAGCCAAACAGATTCCAACACAGGCTTACCCAGCCCATACTGATTAGAGTGAAATGAAATGACAACACCACCAATATAAAAGTGAATGTAAACTCACTATGGCTAGCTGCAGCGTGATTGGTCGTGAGTCAATGGGTTTCCTGGTGCTGGGGGTGTATGACCCCAGCTGGATGTCCCTGAGGTCTTCCTCGAGGTCATCGACATCGCCCATCTCAAGGTCGCCCAGGGATGACACCTCCTTCGACGTCTTCTTTTGGGAGCCCACTGACGAGACGGATGATTTTCTATCAATCAAAAATTTGAAATTACAAAAATAGAAAGCATGAACAATAACGAAAGCTTAAAAGATCATCGCCATCAATCATCTTTTCATGTGTCGCTCTGTTTGGTCACGTTGTATGTTCAAAAAAACAATGTGATGTTACCCCATCACAGAAATCAAACCTGCATCCACACTACAGTGGAGGACACCTATTTATTTTCCTCACAGATATTCCAGTCAGGCTATCATTTTTTGGCACATACATGATGAATGAGTAACAAAGCAACAATTATATGGAAACATGAATAACTAAAATCAAAGACAGCAAAAAAAGAGAGTCCATCTCTTTCACTTGTCTAGATTCCTTTCAATGAATACAGGGAGCTATTTGATGCGCCTCAATGAAGATTCTCAAACACCATCATAGATTTGACATGCAATCTCAAGTTTTTGTTGTTAACAGAACTTTTCCAAAAAGTTATTGCAGGAATTGTGAACAATGGCCAAATGTCTAGCTAAAAAGGTAATGACTCCCTATTGCCTCACATTTCATCAGGTCAATCTCCAGAACTTTGAATATCACAGCTACTCACCTTCCAATATTAGCAATTATTATCCATACAGAGGATTTTTAGAGCCCAAATACAAGTGCTATTTTGTCGACACACCTCATAACCTCCGACCCACTTAGAAAGTTTGTTGAACTCGACCAATATTTTTTGCCGAGGCGACCAATATTTTAAATATTGGACGGTAAGAGGGGATTCCCCAAAGTTTTTATAAACTGCACCGTGATTGGCTGAGATATACGAGATGACCCGAAATATGAAGTAAAAACGTCTGTGATTGGTCAATCACGAATGAACTAAAATATCGTTTTTTTTCTAAAATTCTGTGTTTATACAAACAAATTTCGTATACTTATTAGTTAAAATTTGACATCAAAATACATAGATCACTGTTTTATCTGGGAATGAAGTGGATTAGCTTGCACTGAAGAGTGTACCGTACCATACCCCAGGTCACGATAAAGTACGGTAGGAGACCGTACAGCACTCAGAGACAGAAAGGGTGAAAGTAGTACTATTCTTTGCTAAAATCCTCTGTAGGATAATAATGATAACACTGGATGTCCTATTTTCGGTTAATACAAGGAAATATTGGACTCGCTAAGCATAATATTGGACTCGTCCAATATTTGTGCATAGCTCGTCCAATATTTTACTTGTATGAACCTCAAGGCCATCCAATATTATATAAATATGCAGTGATTAAAACTTCATATTAGGCAATCAAGTGTATCACTAACCCTTATTGTGCTTTGTTCACTAACTGGCGTGCACGCTGGAGTGCTTTCTTCATTGATTGCCACAGATGTCTGGAATCTAATCGTCAATGATTAGAGATTACCTAATCCCCCGCATCACTATCATGTCACCAAAGCCTTCCTGTGGGACTAAGTCATATTGCTACACGAGAGTGGACTTGCTAACTTTACAACTACAGTCAACCTTGCCTAAGTCAAATCTAATTGAACTGCAGAAATATCTTCGACTTAGAGAAAACTTGACATATGAGGGACTAAAATCAACAGAATATGAAAAAAAGAGGACTTGCAAAGACTTTCGACTTAGGCGATTATTAGACTTATGCGAGGTTGACTTAAGCAAGGTTGACTGACTGTACATTGAACTTGGAGGCATTACTAAATGCTGAAGAAACAAAGCATGCAAAAATCCCACGCTCGTATAGAGGATTAAGTCATCTGAACAGCTAATGCCAAGGGGGCATTTCATGAAATGTTTTGTACGTGATTTTCACTGACAAATTGCTCTCATCCAATCAGATGCAAGTATTTCAGTAGCTTAAAACAGTTGTCAGTGACTGACAAGTTTCACAAAACGCTGTGCACACCACTCCTCACTTGTCTTTCTGGTGGGCGTTCCTGGAGCCAGGTCTACCGTTCTTCTCCGTATCATCCAATGCCTCGTCAAACGACCTGCGGTGTCTTGGCAACCGCCCATCTTTCGAAGACGACGTCAACCCATCTCCGTTAACCTTCTGGTCCGAGCTACCAACAGTCTTGGCCCCAGATGCGGGGGTGTTCGGACCAAGGTTGTCGGACGTGTTCTCCGGCGAGATATCAAAGCCGAAGCTCTTCAGCATGCTACGGCTGGACGAGGACGTCATCTTCTTCTTGGAGGGAGACAGGTCGAGCCCCGAGGAATTGAGACCGGCATCCAGGTGGGGCGTGGTCATGTTTGGGGAGGAGAGGGAGGATGACACAGAGGCGTGGGAACTCTTCTGGCTTCTCCTCCTGTCACTTGGCTGAAAGTCATGTCAAAGATTTGTACCACAAAAAAAACCCCAAACGTACAGATAAACCAACTGTCCATAACTGCATGATATTTGTTAATCTATCAAAATGCAGACATAGTAATATCTTATACGTTTTTCAAAACATTGCTCTGCCACACATTGTATTAAAGGCAACTTATCAATGAAGCATAATAAAGTTTCCTATGTATAAGCAAATGGAAAAATAAAAACAAAAACAAAAAAGAATCACAACAGAAATTTTCAAGATGGGGGGGGGGGGGGGGGGACAAAACCACTTTTCTACAGGACAGATCTTTGCTGCAACTAAACTTATTACATGTCACACAACCCAAAAGGGAATATAATGTAAATAAATCAATGGACTCACACTGTAAAATATATCAGATAGAAACTAAAAATACATACATCTATAGAAGACTACAAAATTATGCTGAAATGCACTGATGTCACATATTCTTTACAATGAAGAATGACTTACAATTTCCATTAAAAAGAAAAATAAAACAGAACAATGAAAACGGTACTCCTGAGCTTTACAGTGTAACCAGAGAATATGATTTAATGACATGGCATTAATAAAGTTTGAGACCATATTACGATACTCTATCAAAGACATGATGTGTGAGGTGATCATTCTAGACCCACCTCAAGGCTGCTCGTAATCGGTCCAGCAAGTCCTCTGTTTCGAGATGCACTGCCCGGTCTCTTGGACCGACTCGACTGCTCCGACTCTCGCTTGGACAATGAAGAGGAGGAGGATCCTACTTTGTCTGATGACACAGTTGGTTTGCTGTCTTGCGGTGTTTGCTCTGGGGTTTCGGGGCGTCTCACGCTCGGCCGGTCTTTAATGGTCACGACGGTGGTGGGTTCACGTCGCAGTGATCCAAGGTCCTGCTGTGGAAGGCCACCTAGTTCTGTGAAAAGAAAGGGGGAGGGGGCGAGAGGAGCAATAAATCAAAGACCATGATTACAGTCAATTTCATGACAGTAATGTCAAAGCTATGCGCTGGCATGAAATCTGATGTTGTCTTGATGTTATCATTCAGTGCCAAAGTCTAATAAAATTATGGGGGGGGGGGGGGGTAGACAAAACAAAATTGGATGTAGCAAACTCTTTTCAGAATATCATCAGGGATCATTTACATGTAGATAGTGTAGGAATCAAATTCAAGCAAGCCCTACCACAGCAGAGCGTTTGCCCGTGGCATTTTTACATTTGTAGCATAATGATATAATACTACAGCCTCATGAAATCATTACCTTTCAGCCTACACTAAATCATTCTATAATCACATCATACATTTCATATGCAAACTATTACTCCATGGCAAGATAAAATCATAGTACTAGAGTATTAGTATCCCTGAAAACATTTAATTATATTTTCACAACTACAAAGATTGCAAAACATAAAAATATCATGATAACACACACACACAGAAAAACAAAAATGAAGTGAGCAAAACAAAATTGTGCACACATTGAGACCTTGATCTGTCACTGAAGAAACATCATTGAAAATTTAGGATTATCAGTGACAAAAACTCTGGCGTTAAAGAGGAGTGACCATATAGTTCTCACCTTGTGTAGGGACAATGGCACTGTCAGTATCATCCTTCTTCCTCCGGTTATCTGAACTGTCCTTCCATCTGGCTGAGGATGGTCTAGAGTGCCTCTTCTCTGGCTTCCCAACGTCTTCTGTGGATGATTTCTGCTCAGGGATACTACTATCCCCTTCCTTGTTGGACATTGTCCGCTCTATCAGGAACTTCACGATGACCTCGATCATGGCACGAAATGGTTTTGCAGCATCCTGTTTTGTTAAGAATATAATCAGTGCAAAGTTTGTGTATCTCCACATGCCAAATACATTCATGTACGATGTAACATACAGTTGATGAACATGTACTGTAAATGAGTACTGATTGGGCAGAGCCAAGCTAATCTGGAAAATAAAATTCTCAATAGCACTGAGTATACATCGAAAAAACTGAGAGCTGATGCACTGATTGATATGAAAGAAATACAGTACTGTTCATCTTTGAAGAATGAATAGCTTGATAAACAAACTACTTGCAGCCCCTGAAAATTGAGTCTGCACGAATTACTGAAGAAATGTGTACAAATTAAGGTATTTCATGTGTTCTTAAAGCAACACCGATGTAACTGTCCTGATCAAAATGCCCAGTGATTACTACGTGTAGTAAACCTTTTTCTATAAGAATAAATTGTTGCTAGTCACGAATGTGAGGAAATGCCACAGACTATGATGGTGATGGAAAAAGCACTAAAGTCAAATGCACTATTACACCATGGACATCATGTGTTTAATGAATTGAAGGCCCACACATTCTTTGAAGTATGACATACCCTGTGGCTAGATGACAAATTTATGGTTTACCGCGCTAAATTTTGCTCAAGTCATCCCATACCCATATCATCTAATCAAATTCACCACTACATTGTACACCACCTAAACTGATTGCAAAGAAAATCCCAAATGTATGACCAAGCTGAGTGGTACTACTGTATGCCAAAAAAGTCTGTGAAACGTCACAGTATCTTACCTTGTTTTTCCTCATTATATTTTCTATATGAGCCTCTTTGGCCAGCTGTGACCGGTTCCCTATGCTTTCCTCTGTCCTGGGCAATTCAGCATCCATTCTTTCCAACGTTCCTTTGCAACCCTGTGGAGAGGAGAGGACAGTAATGTTTATAAGATTATCAGTAGGAAAAGGGTTAACATTACACAATTTTGCACAGTACATACTGTACCTTCTCAACTGACTGCTTTGTTTATTTTCCTCTCTCTCTTTCTTTTTTCACTCCTAAATGTTATTAGACCCCCATAAGCCATTTAAAAAAAAAAAAAAAATTATATCAATAGTAACCCATACCTAGACCTCACTCTCATATCCACACTCTCCTGAAAAACACACATTTCTAATGCCACCCTGAAAGCCAACCAAATGTTAGGACTCATCCAGAGAAACCTTAAACGCTGCCACCCAAACCTCAAAGAAAAGGCATAATTTACATATCCCTTGTCAGGCCCCACCTGGAATAGGCCCTACTGCTCAACTGTCTGGAACCTATTGGCCAATAGGCCCTACTGCTCAACTGTCTGGAACCTATTGGCCAATAGGCCCTACTGCTCAACTGTCTGGAACCCCCATCATGCAACTACCATCAAGCAATCCAGAGGAGTGCTGCCAGGTTTGTGCAGAATGTGTACCAGCGCACAGAGAGCATAACAGCTATGCTGCAGAAAATGCATTGGGCCACACTACAATCCAGGAGGGAAGCTGCCATCAAGACAATGATGGATTGATGTACAAAATCACAATCTCCGATAGCCATCAATGATCAACAAAGACACCTACAGTAAAAGTCCTGATTCGCGGCATTATAAGGGTTTTTCCACTCTGAGACGAAAACTTGCTAATTGCTTTAACCCAGGTTATAACATAAAGGTTGACCACCTACCAATTTATAATATTGTTAAAATCGCAAGACCAATGTCCATCGCTGTAGTAAAAAATGACCACGACTGCGATCCGGTACAGCGTCCGCCGGTACGCGACCGTGGTAGTCCGGTACACGGCCTGATGTACAATTCCTCGGCAATATGCGCGTGCTCCGCGATCTTCTGCTGAACACCTTTATTTGGCTCGCAAACGTTGCGTAAGCACCAAGTCCCATTGCGAAAGCACGTGAAAAGGGCTCATGCGCTTCCACTGACCGTGAACAGGCATGGTGGTGTTATTGTTGCCTTTCTCATTTTTTTGTTATTTTTTTTATTGTAACATCCACTTTCGGAAAAAAATGGCAGCCCACATTGGCTCGCGAAAGTTCTATTTCTACGTGAGGGCATGTATTCAAAATCCACAAACATCGGGAAAACGACAAGATATCCAGTTTCTTAGACCCTTGATCCTTAACTATAATGTGAAGAAGTACCGAAAATGCAGTTTTTGATGCGAGATGTCATCATTTAAGTGAGAAAATTTCATTTTTGTTGGAGATTTTTTTCCATGTCGTCGGTTAAATTTTGTAGAATGGCAGTGTGTTAGTGAATGTGTGGTATACATGTATAAAAAGTGTGTCGCTGTGTTCAGCGTTATATTTTATTACCAAATATGCTGTAGTGGCCGCAAACTGGTGCCTGGTCGCAAACTGGGACATTTACTCTATCTGAAACCAATGACCAATGACCGACACCAGATTGCAGAATTACCATCCTTCCAAATACCAACCTCTGAGTCTGACAACTCACTACACTAAAGATGTAAACCCTATACTGTAGTGTAGGTACTCCTTTATGCCAACAGCAGTAAGACTATGGAATGCACTCCCTGCAGATGCCCTCAGGCATCACCGCCACTAACCCCGTCGCGGGGCGCTGTAACACAGTAACAGCGCCCCGAAGCATCCCATGCGATTTTTAGGAAGTACTGCGACGCGTACAATTCTGTCACAAACTCACCGTTCAAAACGACACATGGATTCGCAACAAAAAGCCACATGTTGTAATACCATAATGTTGAATATTTTAGCCGACTATGTATTACTCACCATTACCTCCGAAAACAAGAGAAATCGCCATCATCTTTGCTGGAACCCCACTCGACACTATCGACACTGCCGCTCGCCATTTTGAAAATATCACGTAAGTAAATTGATCTGGGCATGCGCAAATGAATATTCATGTTTACGTCATCTGCCATATATGTACATATGTACAATGTTGCTCGTAGTTCTCGGACCATTCATAGCTATCAGCGCTGGCTATCAGTATCATCATCATGGAGTTCAAAGATGCTATCAAGGAATTAGAGGAGGAGGCTGGAATTAAGTTTAAAGAGGAGCAGGTAGAAATAATGGAAAGCACAGTGAAACAGAAGGACACCTTAATGATATTGCCAACTGGGTTTGGCAAGAGCGTTTGTTTTGGTTTCCATCACCAAATCTTGGATAAAGTGAGTATGCAATGGCATCAATAAGTACAGTGAAAGTAGCAAACTGAAGCCATACAGGGTACTAGTTATGATTAGATATTTCAAATCATGATAATGATAATCATTATATCACTATCATAATCTTATATAATTTATCAAGCAAGGCAGGTTCTGATGACATATTAATAATATTAAAATATCGATCAATTAAAGCAAGCATGGTTATGAGATAAGGAAAAATGATTATTGATTGAACACGAATAGAAAGGCTTGCATTATTGTCACCTTCCCTCCCCAGGTATATAGTATCACGATCATGAGAATGAGTACTAGGGACATGACATAATAATTTAGTGCTTATTTTATTCCTAATGCGAATGAGAAGGAAGAGAATAAGTGTATGAATATGCTTGTACATTACCATCACCAATACATAAAAGGTGTATCACACACTCGTATGTATAAATAACAATATCAATATGAAGCTATAATTGAGTGTATAGTGTTATTAGATATAGTGTCGATAATAGTGCAAAAAAAAAGACACTAAATGTTTTGAAAATGACATAGGGAGCAGTGGAATACAATCCCCATGACCATATGGATGGATCTGAAAGGGTTACTTTCTAGTTTTTCATTAACCAATCCATCATACCTTTAAGATGAAAGCCAGTCTAAAACTTTATCTATATTTCATGAGAATGAAAAAAAAAATCCAGGAGAACACTGCAAAAATGATAAAATCAGATTTAAAAAAAAAGGAAATAATGACATTCTGATATAAAAATTTCGGAAGACACTTCTTGTCCCATTGCTATGAATGAATGAATGAATGAATGAAGAAAATGAAGGACTACTCAGAGTCAACTTTATTGATCTGTATATCACAGTACATAGAAATTTAGCTTCCAGTTCATCCAACTTGTTACACACAAATAATCATTAAACACACATGCGTGCAGACACACACACACAATCAAACAGCAAGTGACATGCCCGAAAGAAAAAGACAGGAAAGGATTCCCATACGGTGGAATTCTTTGAAAAAAGAAAGGTCTCTTTAATAAATAATCAAACAATCCTGAAACATTGAAAATAGACAAGACATGTATGTAACAGAAGTGTATTCAAATCAAATCACAGCAGATAATAAACATGAAGCAAAAATGAATATGAGTCCCCAAGAAGCAGAGCTTGTGAGTGGAGCCCATTGTGAATGTACAACATTTTACAGTGTGAAAGGAAACTTGATTTATAGATGAGACATCTGGGACATTGCCCCTGCAGACTGTTAAAAAACAAACAAATAAAGAAACAAACAAAGAAACAAACATACCCTCTATCATGAAAATCACCTGTTATTTTCTTAATCCGTCATATCTCCAGATGTTCATTATGTGTGCACTTCCTTTATTGCAAATAAATAATGAACCACACATTCAAAATGTGCTTTAAAAACGAAATTAATAAGTGCCGGTAGGCCCGATAGTAAATCAGCGCCCAGCATGCGTTCTTTTTTGTTACATCTCATGAATATTCATTTCAGATCTCAGCGAGCCGTCCGGGTTATTTTCCACACGCATACATTGCGTATTATAGTATGTGCTACGTTTTATCCATATTCGCGCATGCGCTGTGTAAGTCGTACCACAATACGAAATGCGGTAGGACTTTAAAACCCTCGGATAAACTCTTTCACAGGGCTCTCAAAACAGATCATATTGTAAATCGACTTCGCCTGCTGTGATTGTAAGTATCTTATCTAAGAGTAAGGCTACTAATTTCAGTATAAAACCCTGTATTTTGGTCTCTGGTCACGTAAATGCTAAGCCATATCAGGTGCTTCCGTGACAGGATAGGCCTTGCTGTGCGACCCCTTTACGGTACGTATTTGTCCGTATGGGGTCGCTGCTGCGGTTACACCGCCACATCACTCTGCCCTGGGCGGTGCGTTTTCAGGACTCGCATCTCTGCATGCTACTGCTACTGCTAGCTCCACACTGGAGTTTTTTTAAATTTTAAATTTTTTTTTTACTCGCACCATGACCATGTAAATATTTGCATCACACCGGCATCACATACTCAAGTTTTATCCTTAGCATCATATCCAGAATTGGACTTTGCTGAGTACTGACTTAGACGTAGACTTACACTGTACATTACCTTGTCCTTGTCCTTACTAAAAAAGTTTACTCACTACTGGAAACAGTACAGTAGCTACCTACACAGTTATGAGTAGGTGGGACTGATACATTTATGTGCAGCGTCAACGCACCATAGCAACACAATTCCACACACAGATCTCCCAAAATATGATGAAATAGTGCAACACAGACTCACCTTCCTGCTCAGATATTCTCTTACTAGAGATGCTGCAATATTTTCGACGTAACTGTTTGTAACCATCTTGACTCTTGAGTCTTTCACCATTCCCGTTTGGATGCAAGAAGAACCAGCAATAGCAGAACCAGTTGAAAAGGAAAAAACGCTAATGAAAAGTAATCCCACCAGCGTATCGTGCGTACGCACGGGTACGTTCGTAGATTGACAATACACACATTGGTCCAAGAAAGAATACGGAAACGCGCGCGCAGCAGGTACAGGAAAAGTCGAGGGTAGTACGCATTTCAGTGAGTATTAGTGAGAAAAATCTCTCTCTACATATCATTACAAAGAGATTTTTCTCCTCTCTACCACTTATTGGGGAAAAGCTCTTTGGTATATCATTAGTTAAAGAGATAATCACTATACATGAAATTGAACTTGACTGAAGAAATAGGGGACCAGGGCCCTGTTTCATAAAGTTGTTCGTAAAGTTACGAACGACTTACGAGCGACTGGTGATCAGTTCTTGTGGTGAATTATTCAAATTCTAGTAAGTATAGCACATCGCAACTGATCACCAGTCGCTCGTAAGTTGTTCGTAACTTTACGAACAGCTTTATGAAACACCCCCCAGGTAGTCTCTCAAAAATCAAGACAACTACATGTACACTGGAAGTATCAGGGCTCTCTCTCTCTCTCTCTCTCTCTCTCTCTATGTCAATCATACAGTACTTTTAGTGGCCATCTGCTGTAATATTAATGATGCTCTACCTATTATTACCAATTGTGGCAATATCTTATCATTACAACTAATAAGAATAACCAATTATTAATAGCATGTTGTATTTATTCCAATGGGAAAGCTAGAGCAGCTCCTGTAATGCTCTCATAATTATTCGGGGATGATGAAATTCTATGTCTGCGATGATTATGTCTATTTTTAGGAACAACGTTCAATCATAATAACATTAACAAAAGGAAGAAAGCTATATAAATAAACAAATATCTCAAGCCAGAAGAGCGTTGTTATACTCGATGAAAAGCAAATTTTTGGCTCTTCTCCTTTCGATTGACGTAAACTAGAGCTATTTGAACATTTGATCATGCCTATTTATTGCTCTACGTTGGTACGGCAGTGAAATCTGGGGTAAGACTTCGCCGAAGTTGACACATCTTTTGGGGGATATTGTATTTGTGAGGAACTGCTTAGATTGTATAAACGCACTCAAAATTACATGGTTTATGGTGAAATAGATAGAGATAGGGTTAAAAAAAAAGAACGTGAGCCTTCGGATGTTAATGTTTGGTTTAAGTTTGTTCACAGTTAGGGTCCTATGTCAAAGATAGAACATGTTTTGTACAGTTTTCAATAATATCTTTTATCTGTGAGTCGAGAGAATTCCATGTTGGGGGTCATTTAGAGTACTATATAGTATAAAAAAGAGAGAAAAAAAAAGATACTTGACAACCGCAGGTCTCAAGGAAATATGAAACAACCAGGCATCAAATCTCACCCTAGCTGGCTTCAAAATTAGTTAGCACCAGATTACATTACATTACCCGTTTGTATGAACAAGAGTGGCGTAGCGATGTATAGAGGAGAATGTCGGGTTTTCACTTCAAAGGAGCTTCATTTTGAGAAATGTGTACATTCATCCAACTTTGAATGATTCGAAGGAAAAAAAATTATACTAATTCCATTGTGCTAATCACAGATCGTCAATTGTTTCAGGAAGATTATAATCAAATTCTTATAGAAATGAACAATTTTGTACCCATTGCAATGAGGTTAGAAAAATCTTTGGTGATGAATTTCATCACATTTTTTTTTCAATGAAGCCTCTTTGATGAACAGAGAATACAAGTAAAAAAGATAATGATCATACCCACATACTACGAAGACGGATCAATCATTCAATTGTGAAAAGAAGACAGTCCTTTCTAATTTAACCAAGTTTTGTAGTCATATAATGACACATGATGTTTAGATCATCTTTTTTGTCCCTTTTTTACAGGCTGCGTGTGCCTTCTTTTCAATTAATTTGTTGCTTGTCTCACTCTAAAACTCTTCCTGTCAATTTCTCCTCTCGTTTTCCTCTCCACAGTATTCCCTTTATTCTTTGTTCACTTATATATTTGATTATAATATTATGTATGTATAATTATGTATGTGTGTATGTATATGTATGTAAAATGTATGTATGTATGTATGTATTTCCTTACATTTTTGCATTTTTCATTTTCCCTTTTCCTCAGTTGTGTCTCTCTTATTTCTTTTATTATTGCTAATTTGTATAAAAGATGTACTTTGTAATAAGTTTTGTGCATCTTTCTCACTCTTCCTGCTTTCACCTCCATTATCTCCCCCTCTCTCTCCCTCTCTCTCTCTCTCTCTCTCTCTCTCTCTCTCTCGTCGTATTTGCCCCCCCTTTTTTTTTTTTTTTTGCTCACTGTTTTCGCGTGTAATGATATATGTGACCCTGCATCACAAAACTAACAAAAAGTCGCCAGACATGGATTTTTAGTTAGGGGCAGATTCTAAAAGAGCAGACTCTAAGCTTTTAAATGATGTATAACTTAATTCAAATGGACTCCACTAACCTACCTAAATACTGGAAAGAAAGTACCCACTCTGGAAAAGTGTGAACTGAGAAAAGAGACTCTGAAGTACAGGGTTTATTCAAGCGTTTAATCCTTCACCAAGCTGCGCTAGATGTGCGATGAAAGGGCCAAAACACAGGATGTCAACCACCGGAGCAACAACAATGAAGGGATTATCAGATTAAGCTGAAATTGAGCATGTTCTCTCAACACATTCTGTCCATGATTACTGCCAACTCACTACACAGTAGCATTATCTTTTCAAAAGTTATTAGACTTGAAAATGAAGAGTGTACAAACGACTCAAGATATGAACAGGTATCTCTAATACAAACCTGATCATTCTTATACTCTTCCTCAAAACGGGGTTGTAGGAAAACTGCTGAAAACACCCTTTCCCATTCGTGTTTTTGTCCCAAACTAAAGAATATTGTAGAAGAAAGATAGCTCTTTCAGAATGAAATGAATGATATGAAAAACTCAAGATTGACTTAGTTGACCCGTTTCACCTGTTTTGAGTCCTTACGTAAAATCAAGGGGAGCAAGTTTTTGTTTGTTTTGTGGTGCATGGTCACATATATTATATGTTTCTGCACACTTTCTTTTTTTCTTTTCATCAAGCATAATTCACTCATTTTACGTTACATTTTGTATATCTTTAAAAGTAATAATTGTATTATATTGAATTGATAATGTGAAATACGTTTTTACATTGGACTATATGATACCCATAGAATAATGGGTTATTGAACAATAAATTTTCGAACTTTCAAACACTCAAGCAGGTCTGGATTGGTTGGCAACAACAACATCAACAACAACAACAACAATAATGATGATGATGATGATGATGATGATGATAATAATAATAATAATAATAATAATAATAATAATATGAAGAGTTTGTTCGCAAAAACCGATAAGTCCATTTTTGAAGATTTTGAAGTACGGTCTCTGTCATAAAGTACAAAATAATACCTTTTAAATGATATATTGGTCACTACAAATAAAGGTACATTTTTGAAGTTATGGTCAAAAGAAGCAAACATTTTCTTATTATTCTCTTTATTTTTCTTGACCTTTAATCCCAAATATCTCCATTTGGCACAAATGGACTTATCGGTTTTTGCGAACAAACTCGTGTAAATGATGATAACAATAACAACAAAAACCCGCAATTCGAACAGCAACAAAAGAATAAACTAATAGATATTATTGGCAGCCTTTCTGTAAACTGTGTGTGTGTGTATGTGTGTATATGTGTATGTGTGTGTGTGTGTATGTGTGTATGTGTGTATGTGTGTGTGTGTTGTGTATGGTGTGTGTCTGTGCGTGGGATATTCAGTTTAATTCAATTTATTCCACATGCTAAAAAAGAATACACAAATTCAATACACATATTGACAGGAAACCCATCCATTGATTTATTTTCTTGATGTCTTTTGGTGTACTTTTGTGTATTTCTATGTACATGTCTTGCAATATCAAAAAGAACGCAATTTTTTTATGGACAATAGAGTGAATGAGACAACGATCATTAATCAATCAATCAGAAAAAATAAAGATAAAAGTGCTCTATATAGGTCTACTTTCCAACTGACTCAGCTTGTCATGTAAACAATGTACCATCTCTCCATATACGTGCACGCGCAACGCACTGTGTGCACCCAAGAGATTTTTTGGTGTGCACCGTTACCGCACCGTCCTTTGGTAGCAGTGCAGTGGTGGTACGGTACGTCGTGCGTACGGTGCGTTGTACGTTTACCGAGCGTTGCCCATTTCATTCGTGTAAAGTTTACCATGTAAGCTTGCTATCGAAGTTCTGGCTTTCAGTTTCATTATTTCTGTAGTTCAGTCGTAGATGTGTATTTATTACGAAAGAATTTACAGAAGGACCGGCCTGCAAAAACATCTATCTGATCGGGACGGAAAGTGTTCACAAATTTTACTCCTACGGACTCTCTCTGTATGTTGATAAGATAGATGTTTTTCTAGGCATGCAAGAGATCGTGTAGTCCCAGGTATTCGGATATGTGTCAGCCAGTGGGAGACAGTGAACTGACGATGATGACATGACAGCAGCACCACCATTCAGAGCAAATGGACACGTTTTGAAACGATAATACTTTGAGAAAAAAAAAACTAGTAACAGTAGAGGGAAGTTGGACAAAGCTTTTCTTAGTTGTTTAATAATTTGACTCGCCCACTCGCTGTCAATCTATTTGTAGGCGTAGCCGTAGAGAGACCATTCGTATTTCATCGGCAGCATCATGAATGAGTTGGAAAAACTTGAACATCTGTCGCTGGTTTCAAAGGTTTGCACTGAACTGGACAATCACCTGGGACTCAACGACAAAGATCTTGGTAAGTTAGATTACTGGTATGTTACACTACATACAGTTTACTGAAACGACAGTCATATGGAAAGATTTGTGAAGCTTATCTTTGTAAAATTACATGTTGTCGACAAAACTTTATTTTATTTTTAAGTTGTAATGAAGTATCATTTGCATCAGATCAGTGTAAAATTATGGAAGACGTCTTCCTTAACTTATGCCATGGCGTGCGCCCCCCCAATAATTTTTCATACTACTACTATACTATAGTGCTGCACCGTCTACACTTTAATACAGCTGTAAATCTTTAACGCATGCTGCCCATGATTCGACCACAACGCTGTCCAACGCAAAATTTGACTGCCTGCTACGCTACGTACGCATGTGTACGTTGTATAATTTACAATACGCGAGGCCAAATCATGGAATGGGAGGCCGAGGTTGAACCATGGTGCGGGTGCCAATACACTGGTACATGTATGTACACTTCAGTCCGGGAAACCCGCTCATGAGGACCGCTCCCGCGTATGAGGACTGCCCCCGCCTCATGAGGACCCCGGGGTTCCTCATACTGACCCCGGGGGGAAGTCCTCACGAGGACCCCTATTCACTTCTTTTTCATCTTACATCTGATGTATAAATTGTCGCAACTTTGCACGGTGATTTTTTGTTACACACACATGTCCACTATCCATGATGAAAAGAAGAAAAAATCCTATCTGTTTTTTTCTTCAAAAGTCGAGTTTTAATCAACCGATGCAGAGCGCCCATCAAAACACGGGCGCCATCGTGTTCGCACTATGCCAGACTGCCGCACCTAGTGGCCTGGGGCCTGTCTTATAAAGACTTGTGATAGAAATCAATCACAAGTTTCTTGTGAGCTGCAATGCAAGTTGCGATTGATTTGGGGACTTGTGATTGATTTGGAGGCTTTATAAGACGGGGCCCTGATCCGTCTAAATACAATTTATTTTCGGTGCTTTTTTTTGCGGCTCGCACATCTCCGCGCGCGAATCAGCCTCGTGAAGCTGAAGTCTGACATCTTTTCACACAAATTCGCAACGAGAAAAATGAAATCAGTACTAACCTGATCTTGTACATATATTCCAAATTACTATTCCACATTGATAGAGTAGGTGGGTACTCCAGTTTGTTAGCAAACTAATCTCTTTGTAGGTATGACGAGTTCACTTCCTTCGTCAATTCCGCGCCGTCCGCTAATTTTTGTCAGTTTTGGCGCTTTCCTGGAATCATCCCGCGGTGCGACGTCACATCACATCACGCATCCAGCACATCCAGACACCGCGCAAGCTGAGAGATTTTCAGAGCGAACTTGCGCGCTGTGTGTATGTGCTAATGGGGATGCGTGATGTGATGTGACGTCTCATCGCGGGATTCCAGAAAAAGCGCCCAAAGTTTAGCGGACGGCAGAATTGACGAAGAGAGTGAACCCATCATACCTACAAAGTGATTAGTTTGCTAATAAACTGGAGTACTCACCTACCTTATCAGTGTGGAATAGTAATTTGGAATATATGCACAAGATCAGGTTAGTACTGCTTTCATTTCTCTCGTTACGAATTTGTGTAAAAAGTTGTCGGACTTCAGCTTCACGAGGCTGATTTGCGCCCGGAGAAAAAAGCACCGAAAATATTTAGACAGATCAGGCCGCTAGGTGCGGCAGTCTGGCATTTTGCGAACACGCTGGCGCCCGTGTTTTGATGGGCGCTCTGCATCGGTTGATTAAAACTCGATTTTTGAAGAAAAAAACAGATAGGATTTTTTCTTCTTTTCATCATGGATAGTGGACATGTGTGTGTAACAAAAAATGACCATGCAAAGTTGCGACAATTTATACGTCAGATGTGAGATGAAAAAGAAGTGAATAGGGGTCCTCGTGAGGACTTCCCCCCGGGGTCAGTATGAGGAACCCCGGGGTCCTCATGAGGCGGGGGCAGTCCTCATACGCGGGAGCGGTCCTCATGAGCGGGTTTCCCGGACTGAAGTGTACATACCAGTGTATTGGGGGGGGGGGGTTGGGGCGGTATGCGAGGGAGTGTAGCGACCGAGCCCGAGTGAGCGGAGCGAGCGAGCGAGGGGGGGGGGGGGGAGGGTGTGGGAGGGGGGTGTTCCCCCTCCCACAGTAGGGAGAATTTTTGAAAATCTGTGTGTGAAAATGGCGTTTTCTTGCATCTAAAACACCACTATTTTTGGTATAGAGGTCATTGCCAAATTAGAAATTACAAGTTTAAAAAAAAAGATAAGATTTAAAAAAAAAAATGGTCCCCAGATTTTTTTTTTTTTTTTTTTTTTTTTGGGCGGGGAGTTGCAACCCCCCACCCCCCCCCTCTACAATGTAGATCCGCTTCTGATAAAAAGTCTTGCCAAAATGCAAGATACAATGCAGTCTTCTTTGCATGCACTTTTTGGTTATACACTGTGTTTGTTTTGTGTTTTGTTTGTTTTCCTATGTTGAGTGTCGCTCTTGAGTAAACATGAAAATGATGTACATACTGACTCTACTGTATGATATAAATGTACAAACCATGCAGCAATGTAGTGCTTAATTTGGAAGAAAAAAATAGGAGAGGAATGATTGGTGCCAAAGACATTGTGCTCCAAATTTTTACAGTTGTAGTTTGCTTCTGTCATGAATTAACAAGATACATGTTGGTTTGTCTTGTTTCTTCCACATCAGCTGAGTTCATCATCAACCTTGCAGACAAGAATGACACACTCGACAGCTTCAAAGAGGCGCTGGCGGAAAACGGGGCCGACTTCCCCGAATCCTTCACGGCCAACCTGCTGCGCCTTATCCAACACATGAGGCCCAAGAAGTCGCAAGAGGATGAAGATGAGGCCGCGTCTGCCCCGAAGACCAAGGCCGAGCAAAAACGAGAGGCTTTCCCCGGATTGTGTATGCCGGACAATCCAGAGGTCGCGGTGAGTATGGGATTAATGTGTTAATGTGACAATTAATATTGCTCGTACACATACAATTGTAGATGGCCAGAGATCTGAGTTTCTTGCCTGAATTTTGCAGTGCAAGTAAATATTGTATTTGTGGCTTCAGTTGGGCATGGTACAAGGAAAACAAACTGTCCAAAGAGAAAAGAAAAGAAGCAGTCTAATGGAATACACTGTTAGCAAAATTCTGTCAGCACATGACTGAAGATTGAAGAATACAAATGTAGTATAATGTACCCGTCTCATACTCAAGTGACACAATGCTGAGCCTCAAATACAATATCCTTTGGGTTATTTTTCATCAATCTTGTTATTTGTGTGTGTATTGGAGTGTGTTTTATCATGTATACGTATGACAAAGTGCACAGCCGTATGCTGATATACGTACATGTTGTAGTATGCAAGTGGTCCTTCATCCATCAAAATTAGAGAGTTTGTACATACACTGTATATTACAATGCATCAGTACTGTGTACTTCCAAGAGCAGCAGTGCTTTAAGTAATGTATCATTGTAATTTTGCTTGCCTTTCTTCTTGAGGTTGTTAACTATTCAGTGGACAAAATGAACAAACAAACAAAGCATTTAGAAAGTGCTAGCAATATAATTACTACAGTATTCATTTGAACTTGTTCGCAAAGTTTTCAGGAAAATTTAGTGATTGCTTTACTTTGGTCCCTTATTTTCTGAGTCTTTTAGCCATCTGTTGCATTTCTGCTGTGTTTGAATGCAAATGATATCAGTATTAAGTGAGGATGTTTTTCTCTCCTATTATTTCCCCAGAACATGTTGGCTGAGGATAAACAGATAGCCCTGGATGCTATGGATGAGCTGGAAGCACTCATGCCAAAACACATTGCAGGTGTCATGTGAGTATTGTAATATAACTATTGATCACTGTGGATATCAGTAGACAGGTCTGCTAATTACACTGTACATATACAGAGCATGTATATCAAAAACAGTAATATTGACAGTGGTTGGAAAGTAAATGATAGTTTTGTTTTGTTTTTTGTTTTGTTTTTTGTTTTTTAATAGCAATAGTACTAGTGACTATCATTACAGTGTCTTGCAAAGCAGAGCCTTGGAGATGAGAAATGTCCAAACATGTAGTAGCCAGCTTTGTCAGTGTGGTGTGAAGTATCTGTACTGTGTGCTTGTACTTCACACTGTGTACATGCTGCATGTAATGCTGTATATCATCAAGATTTTGAGACAATTTGGCTTGTGATTAGATTTGTGATTGGGATCTGCAGTGATAGACCTACGATTTACTAATTCAGGAAGTATCATCCCTTTTGAAGCAGTGAAGTTCACAGTTTTCTCCACTTGAGGAGTATACACTACAATGCACCTGTGCTATATTTGGGTTACATGTACTTTGCGTATGTTCATAATCTTGTGCTTATCATTTGACTGATAAATTCATAAATTTCATATAGAAGCACCATGGGATAAATATTGTATACAGTTCAGCAGTAGTGGACCTGATACGGACCTTGAAACAGAAATTATGACATTCTTTCCTCTGACATCGTACACATTGTACTTGGTGTTTGAACTTTAGAATGAAATGACCAGTTGGTTCTGATTTGAAAATCATGTGAGACTTTGATATCATAGTAAAGACCAGAGGCCTTGGTCTGGGCTTGAGAAAATTGTCCCAAACAAAAACTTTGACATGACTGAAGCTTTGCTTTGCTGATTGAATAGACTCAAGCTTATTGGACCTTAGCTGCCCATGGTTGCTGATTCGTGCATTTATATGATATTAGATTGTTTTCATGCTAGATCGCCATTTCTTATTATATTATATAAGCCCAAATTGCAAGTTGATCATTGTTATTTTGAAATAAATATGAATACTCGTGTATTTTCTTTTGTCACTGGGGCAGCAACTACATGGTGTGTGCACACACCATGTTAGCAAAAGTATGGAAGTGTAACATGACTTTTCATACATATTCATTGCACATGCTCATTTTTCCTCTTTCACACATCATGTATCCCATATTTCATATCATTTTTGTTTCGTCTATTTTAGATCCAACTGTGCATGACATTTACATCTGAGTACCTTTGTTTGTGTGCTCTTTCAGAAAACAAGAGCCAGAGGGGGAGGATTCGAAGAAATCTGTCAAAAAGAAAAGCAGGAGCAGGAGTAGGAGTGGCAGCCCTGATCACAAGCGGGACAAATCGCACAAGAGCAAACACAACCACAGAGACAGGGACAGGGACCGGGACAGGGACAGGGATCGGGACAGAGATCGGGACAGGGACAGGAGGAAGAGGAGGTCACGTTCCCGTTCCCGCAGCCGGGAACGGGATCGCAGACGGAGCCGAAGCAGGAGCAGGGACAGGGAGCGGGACAGGAGCCGTAGAAATCGAAGCCGCAGCCGCAGCAGGGACCGGGACCGGGACAAGCGAAAGTACCGGGACCGGGATGATGGGAAGGACAATGAGGCTGACAAGGGGAAGGACAAATACAATGACAAGTTTGTAGATCGTCCCCCTTCCCTGGAGCCAGAGGTTGGGGAGATATATGATGGGAAAGTGACGAGCGTGATGCATTATGGGTGTTTTGTGCAACTTTCACTCAGGCGGAGATGTGAAGGGCTTGTCCACATATCTGAGGTAGGTCACAAACGTCTTCACTACGTCAAATTTATGAATGTAGTTGCAAAAAATATCAATGCTTTATAAAAAATATGAAATACTTCAGAATCCCTTAATTATCTTAATTTATGTTCTGTTTACGTGGAAGCGTATATCATTTTGATTGTGTGATTCAGTTCTATTCATTGAAGTTCATTTGAAAATCAATTCTTTCTGCTACCATTGGAATTATGTTATTTCTAATTTGAGTAGTCTTTTGTTGATGGAGCATTGAGACATTGTGGAAAGATACCAGGTATCAAGTTATCAATCTTGCTGCATTAGATATTGGTGTTGCCATGTCTATCAGAGCAGATTACTATCATAAACAGTGATGATGCAAGCACTGACTAATGATGATGCTAAAGATGGTGATAGTGACAGAGATTTTGGTAGTAATGATTTCGATAATGATTGTCATGATATGGCAATGATTATGATAACAGTGATCATGTGAACTATGTATGTCCTTGACATTATTTTTCACTTGAGTCTTAAAATGCTATTATGCTTTTCTCCTCAGTATCTTTTCTCTGTAACATTAATTTAAGAGTTACATGTTGCATCAGAATACTTTTGAAATTTTGTGTGAAATACATACGCTTCTTTTGCAAAGGACAGAACATCAGCAATGACAAATGGCTTTTGGCTTTGTTTAGCTCTTTAGCAACAAAGAAGTTAAGATGGTTGCAAAGCAGGGCAACATGATAGCATCTAAAACTATTCACACTTTATTCATCTAAATTCTATTATGTTTGTTACAGCTTCGGAGAGAGGGTAGGGTCGCTGATGTGAATGATGTGGTGTCAAGAGGTCAGCAGGTGAAGGTCAAAGTGCTGTCCATTGCCGGGACCAAGATCCGCCTGTCCATGAAAGATGTGGACCAGAGCACAGGGGAAGATCTCAATCCCATCAAGGCCAAGGTAAAGATTGATCAGTTTTCAGTGACCATTCTGCTCTAGAAGTTTCTATGACAGTCTTGCAGCAAAAGCAATTGACTTTGATAGATGGAGTAAAGTGAAGGAAAATGGGACAGTCAGAAGATCTATTGCAGTCATACAATATATTACCAAAGTAAGATATAGAGCAGCTTTAAGTAATCAGTGTATCATTTAAATGTATCCAGGTAACATAGATTGTACAACATGGTGTATTTTGCACCTAGCCATTTTCATTAATTGATATGGTTTCAGCTATGTTTATCTGTGTTATAGCTCAAGGTCCTATTCATTGCAGATTTTGTACTCATATACATCAGTGATTATGTACAACTGTACATTGTAGATAAATTATATAATCACTACAAAGTTTACGTTTCTTACAAGTATGACACATGTATTTCTATACAAGATGTGACCATTGACTACAACACCTTGTTTGTGATCCAAGAAGACTGAAATGGTAATGCTGATAAAGGTACTAAATGATTTGTTTTCATTTTGTTTGTTCCATTTGACTAAACACATCCTTTTAGTATTTGCACATTACTGACCTACAGTGTAGCAGTGGCAGAAACATTTCTAAAAGGGGTTTTAATAGGGCAATTACCCCTTGGACGATTACCCCGGACCCTTCCCCTGACCTTAACCCTAACCCTAAACCTAACCCCAACCCTAATCTTTACTCTAACCTTATTACTAATCAGTATTTAGCCATGGGGTAATTGTCATCGGGGGTAATTGCCCTGATAGTATTTCTAAAGGTGTGTCGCACTATAAGCTCTTTCTGGGTATATGAGTGGAATCATAGCAATTAGTCAGCTAAATTAATTTGATAGTGTGGCTGCATGTGATGAGACAAATTTGTAGGTTGGAGATGAAAAGCAACAGTGCACCTGTCCAACAATCGCTCAGTAGGCCTGGAGACTGTTGCCCTTGGAAACTTCATCACCAAAGTGCCTTGTTTATCCATCTACAGCTGTATGAAGCTAGTTCTTCATTGTGTCTGACTTTTTCTGTGTATTCAGAGTGCACCAGAGACCAATGAGGAGGAGGGAATCAACCCCTATCGTCCTCCTGACCTACCCCTCGTCAACCCCCCGGACTCCGATGACGTGGCCATCCGCAAGAGAGTGCAGAGGGTGACATCCCCGGAGAAGTGGGAACTCAAACAGGTTCGTGATCAAACAACCATGGAGTCCCTTTCTCTCTCTCTTCCTCTCCTTTATTTGTGTTTGCATTTGTGTATAATGTTGTCTTTTTATTATTTTTAGTCCATCAGTCAACCACTCTCGACCATTCCTTGACCATTAGGAACCATTCCCAACCCATGGTCATGGGTGCTACATCACCTCACACCCATGACTTCTGCTGTACCTCCTGCACATTTCAGTGTTTTTATGTTACTCCTATTATTCATTCCTTGTAACATCCAAGATACTTGTTTGCTTGCCAGTTTTATGTTAGTTTCAAGTTTGCTTGTGGTCTCTGTGATGAATCCCCAGGAAAAGGTTTAGCATTGTAACTCACCTAAAGCGGGTCACCATTTTGAATGTGCAATAGAAGTGAATTTGTAAGGTTTTGAAACTAACAATTAGAAAAATTGTCACAAACTTTCCTGATTCTCTGCACTCTTTCAAGCAAATATGACAGCATTGGTACAAAAAAAAGAGAAAATCTGCATTTTCTTACTAAAGTAGATTGTAAAATATGGATTTCGCATTACATGCCCCCTTCCCCACTGACAGAGAAATGCTGAGACTTTCTGACTTGTCAAAGCAGTAAGCAGCCTTTTGTAGGAATGATAAGGTTGTTGGTTTTACCTTGCTGAAATTCAAAGGCCAAAGTCTGACTTTTGCCTCATTCTCATAGAAATTACATCAGGATCAAAACATTCATACTCTTGTGGTACATCAACCCCTGTTAAGTTGTGTGGACTATGAGCTGTGCAACATACTGTTCATGCAGGTTGCAAGCAGACATATTTGTAAAGTGGTATACAGTATAGTCTTTCTTCTGATGAAGTCCATAAAATGTTGTGATATTGTATTTTTTGCTGATGACCTACAGATGATGGCAGCAAACTGCATTGACAAGGCAGACCTGCCAGACTTTGATGACACCCTTGGGATTCTGGCCAAGGAGGATGATAACTCAGACGAGGAGGTGGAGATTGAGCTGAGAGAGGAGGACCCGCCTTTCCTCAGGGGTCACGGCCGGCAGAGCGTTGACCTCAGCCCAGTCAGGATTGTCAAAGTGAGTCCAGAGGAAACGATTGCCCCTACATGGATTTGCTAAGATGTTGGTTGTGCGACTTGGTTTGGAAAATCTATGCTACCTGCAACATGATGGCATTAAGTTTAATATTGCAACCTGGCTGTTGGTACTCCATCAAGTGTAGGATTAAAAAACATCTGCCAGACCGAATTTTTTATTTTTTATTTTTTTTTTTTATTGAGGATGCACAATTTCAAACTCGGTCACAATGATGTTACATTTTGAAAAGATTATACTGTAATGTTGTTGTCTTGTAAAAAGTGTTAGGCTCTGCACATGTATGCTCTCTGTTCAAATTATGTCACATCTTTCTTTCTCTGAATCAGACAATCTTACAGAAGAAAACTGATTCAGGATGTACTGTAAAACATGATATATTTGGGGCATGAAAATTGCGTGAATTGGAGCCAACGGCCTTTCTCGCAGCATGAAATTTTCATGCCTTACCACTGGCATCCAATGCATATTGTGTAGACAAGAACTTTTGCGTGCATTTTAATTTCACGAATGTTGCCGCTCGCGAAATTTGTGAAATTAGAATGCACGGGAGCATTCCCTATTTTACAGTACTTCTTCCTAAATGTCATCAAAATTTGTAATTTTTGTAATACTAATACTATAGAATTAATGCAATGCTTATTTGAAGTAGTGCCAGTAAATCGCATACATCTACAATGTGTAGCACTTGCAGTCAGGATGGTTATTTGTTGATTGACTAACTGAGACCATAACTCCCTACAACCTATTTTTTTAGAACCCTGATGGGACACTTTCCAAGGCAGCCATGATGCAGAGCGCCCTCGCCAAGGAGCGACGAGAAATGAAGCAGGCTACCGAGAGGGCAGCGCAGGAGAACATCCCAACAGGGATGAACAAGAACTGGATCGACCCCATGCCGGAAAGTGAGTGGTCCATAGAGTCTTTTCTTATGGTCACGTTCCGTTGTCAAATACATAATGTACACTAGCACATCAGAGTCTTATGACATAACAAGATTTAGTAGCAATGATTGATGAAAACAAGAAGAGTTTGATCGCAAAAGGAATTAACTCCATTCTTGTCAATTCAAGATGTTTGCAATTCAACCTGCTAAAAAGCATAGAAAACATTAAAGGGAATCCAAACCCAAAGAGAAATGTGGATTGAGTTAAAGCAGCAACATTAGTAGAACACATCAGTGAAAATTTGAGAAAAATCAAACAATTGATGCAAAAGTTATGAATTTTTAAAGATTTGGTGTTGGAACCGCTGGGTGAGGAGACTACTAGAGGTTATGACGTGTAAGTGGACAACAATATAGAGAAAATAGGAAGAGAATTCCACGCAGGAGGTCGTAGGTTCAAATCCTACTCGAGTATGTACGCCCATGATTTTTTATCATGGCTGCTACTAAAACACCGATCAATTCAGTGCTTATTTACGTCGATGTAGGACAATTTGTCAATCAGTTGCAATATGATAACATTTCGACAGAAGAATTTCATGAACTCTAGTAGTCTCCTCATCTAGCGGTTCCAACACCAAAATTTTAAAAATTCAAACTTTTGCATTGATTGTCAAATATCCAACTTCCTTTAGATTCTCCTTGTCTTTTCTCCATATGCCATGACAGTTTTCAGTTGCCTGAAGATGCAGAGATCTGTGTTGATAATAAAGATGCCATATTTTGATGGCAAGTGTTTTTTTTTTTTTTTTTTTTTTGTAGTCTGGCTCCATGGTATTTTTTTTTTTTGTAGTCTGGCTCCATCATTTCTCACCTTGCTCCATTTCAAACCCTTGCTTGGCTTCATAATGTCGACCATTTTGATTTGTTTTTGTCTCTGTGTCAATCTGTTCGCCTCTAACTCTAAACCCACAGGTGAGAGAACGCTGGTGGAGAACATCCGCAAGGCCGGCATGAGCAGCCAGGAGCTTCCGGAGTGGAAGAAGTCGGCATTCGGAGGGAACAAGGCGTCCTACGGCAAGAAGACTAAGTTGTCCATCGTGGAGCAGCGACAGAGCTTGCCCATCTTCAGGCTCAAAGTGCAGCTAGTTCAGGCAAGGCCTTGAAACGAGGAGACCCTCAATTCATCGTTAATGCATACTTGTTTTGGGATTGTATGCAGTGGTATACACAACTGTCTTCGTAGGAGAACTATGCCCAAAACTGATCAAAACGTGTGTGTTCCAAGGTCCTTTGTGAAACGTGCACAATATGGAAAAAATGTCTGAAGGTTATTTGCCAGCAGTCGTTACATCATATTTCATACAATAGTTCATTTAGCTTAATTTTGAAGACTTATTTCTCTAGAAAGCACTCTTTTTGATGTACACATACGCTGTGTAACTGTTACTGCCACATGATAATATGTAATTAGTGTTGCGCTCATATGCTGATTTTGTTCGTGTCTGTTTGCCTTCAGACCAGTCCACTGAATATCTCGTTTGGATTTCACATCAGGGCTAGAACAGAGAATGAAATATTGCTGACTACATACATGTACCAGACATGGCAGTTAACCCATGCTATGTTGCTTAGAGGCGAGTTTTGCATCTTATGTTGGTAGGTTCCTCCTGTCTGTTGACAAGACCATACAAAGACGCTTCCACCCCTTGCTTATACAATGTGTAACTATTTGACCAATTCGTTTTCCGATTCTCCTCTTGTTGCATCCGACAGGCAGTGGATGATAATCAGATGCTGATTGTCATCGGTGAGACCGGCAGCGGGAAAACCACGCAGATCACGCAGTACATCGCCGAGTCGGGCTACACGGTGAGAGGCAAGATTGGCTGCACCCAGCCCCGCCGAGTGGCCGCCATGTCTGTCGCCAAGAGGGTGTCGGAGGAATTTGGTTGCAGGCTGGGGCAAGAGGTAATGCTTTGGAATTCAGACAGACGGAATTCTGTCTTCAAACAAGAGCTTTGAATATCCAAAATATTGTGAATATCTAATATTTCACAGCGGACTTCTTTTTTCATGCTCTATTGAATGTGTACAATAAACAACAAAGCACAAGTTTCTTCAAACATATATTCAAATTGGTACACAAATGCCCATGTCTGCAAAATGAAAAGCAAATTCAGTTTACCAAAACTTTGTGCTTCTATTTTTCTGCTTTTTTTTCATTTTGGATGGGACACTCATTAAATGTGATTTTTTTTTTCTGTACAGGATTACCTGATGCAGTTGTTTATGATGTTATTTGCTCACAGATCTACAGATTGCATCTACTTCTGTGGAGTTTTCTTTCTTTTTTTTTTCCTCCTTGAGTGTAAAGTTTTAATTCCCTGTGAGGGTGGGTCAGTCCAGTTGCTGTAACATTGCAAGTAATGTGCATTTATCCCTATTTGTTGAGTGGATATTTGTAATCATGTCACACATTTTTGTTTTAATCCCGTCCCCTCCCCCAAGGTGGGTTACACCATCCGTTTTGAGGACTGCACATCACCCGAGACCAAGATCAAGTACATGACGGATGGTATGCTGCTGAGAGAGTGTCTGATTGACCCTGACCTCAGCCAGTACTCTGTACTCATGCTGGACGAGGCCCACGAGAGAACGATCCACACCGACGTCCTCTTCGGCCTGCTCAAGAAGGCCGTCCGCAAGCGGCCCGACCTCAAGCTCATCGTCACCTCGGCCACCTTGGATGCCGTCAAGTTCTCCTCCTACTTCTTCGAGGCGGTTAGTAGTCATTCCATGGAGCGATGATTTGTGTTGGTTGTCCTGATGATGGGGATGATAATTGTGATGATGATGATGACGGCGATGATTATGATGACAATGGTGATGACTGTGATGATGACAGTGATGATGAGGGTGACGGTGGTGGCGATGATATTAGTGATGATGATGGTGGTATCGACAATGATGGTGATAGTGATGGTGGAGACGACGATGATGATGATGATGATGATGATGATGATGATGATGATGATGATGATAATGATTGCAGTTGTGATGATGATAGTACTTCTATTTACTTGATTCTGACAATAACAATGCAATGAAATTATATAATAATACTGATAATGCTCAAAGTTTTTTAAACATATCTAACACCGGCATCTAATAAACACTCTTCTTTTTAACTCAAAATTTTGTCTGTCTCATGCTTGAATGTAGCAAGTCCCATCCAGGGGCTCATAAAGATGTTGGAAACACTGTCTTTCAAAAAGAGTGCTAGTATCTCTTTAAGTCAATCGGAGCATTATCCTCTATTTTTTTGAAAAGCAAAGTTTAGATTTCAACTGTGGAGACAGTATACAGTGCATTTCTTTTACAAGGTTTGATATTTTTATGTGGTGTTGGTTTTTTTTTTTGTGTGTGTGTGAATGATATTCAACTTACAAAATTTGCAAATTTGAAACCACCACCCAGTATGTTGCCTACAAATTATAAAAAAAAAAAGGAGTAGCATAAAAGATGAGAACAATCATAATCTTGTTCACACCTGCAGCCAATCTTCACCATTCCTGGTCGCACATTCCCCGTGGAGGTCCTGTATACGAAGGAACCAGAGACAGATTACCTTGACGCCTCCCTCATCACGGTCATGCAAATTCATCTCACAGAACCTCCAGGTAGGATGAGAAGAACAAGTCTGGCTTATCTATTTTTGTGTCTGTGTCTGTGTGCATGTCAGTCATAATGTTGTTGAGGAGGAGGGCGGTGGTGATGGCTATTGAATGAAAACGGTGACTTTGGCAGAAGCATACTATGTAGTGTAGCAGTGGTAATGAAAACGATGTTGTTGTTGTTTTTTAAACATGAGTGATAGACATGTCATTGAATTAGTTACCTATGTAAAGTGGCAGATTCCACAATGAATATAGTCATGATGATAATTAACTATGTATGGTAATGATTATTATGACTGATTTTTGGTAAAGCAGGGCAATGATTGTGCAAATAAGTCATCTCCATCTTTTAGTATAACCACCACTGATATTAAGTATATGTGCTGGTATACTAGAAAGTGCATGGAGATCAATATCACCACCATGCATCCATGAGAATATTAGTAATTTTCCTTTCAAACCGAGTTTGAGTTTCAGCATTGTCCTTGCACTGTTCAAGGGTGCATGTACCTATATTTTGACAAAGTGTATTCATTTATATGAATAAGGTACTAGGATTGTGAGAGTAGACACAAGAATGAAGACTCTTAAGACTGGCAAGTTTTCAAATATCACATGACTATCAAAGATACTTCTCCCACCAGCCCAGGTGGGCATTGGGCAAGGGCCGCATGCTTCAGGGGTCAAGAGCCCATTCATTTGTCTTCCTTGACCATGAGTTTTGGTTGCCCAACCTGCGTTGGCCAGTGGGTTTTAGTCGCCTTAATGTTTTCGTGGTAATCATCACGTCTTCTGACTGGACAAAAAGAGTTCATCATAGCCAAACTTCCCAGTTACAAACTAATTGTTGTGATCCTGTTCAAATTCCCTCCGATCCGCTGCCACCTGCGTCCCACTCGTGGTCTACGTTCCTCTCTCCCATCATCCTCTGCACCCCAAAGGGGACATCCTGCTCTTCCTGACGGGTCAAGAGGAGATCGACACGGCATGCGAGATCCTCTTCGAGAGGATGAAGTCGCTGGGCCCCGAGGTTCCGGAGCTGATCATCCTCCCGGTCTACTCCGCCCTCCCCAGCGAGATGCAGACCAGGATCTTTGACCCTGCCCCGCCCGGCAGCAGGAAGGTCAGTGGTCCTCATGACTATGCGCTACATTGTTCCTCTTTGCTCTTTTATGCATGACTTTGGACTATTTGATTATGCATTTTTATCTCTATGAATATGCAGAATAGAGACTCTCTTGCAAGGATGTGAGAAAAGTGTTGGGATTGACCGATTTTCCTTCTCTCCTAGTTCTGAATTCTTTACCTGTTTTCTTAATGTTCAGGAGATTTGTAGTACAATTTGTAAATGTAAAAGTGGCAGAATGAGTTTGTTTCATCTACATGTACAAACCTGCAGTAAAGGGTTATCTTGCTCATTTACTACACTGTAGGGACTCTGTTCATTCCCCAGTGACTGTAATTGGACCTATCGGCTCCTGAAAATCATACAGACATGGTCTGTCAATTATAATGTGATCTCAAAAAACAAAACGAACAAAAAAAAATGTATCCCAACTGGTTAGGTCTCATCCTAAGGTCAGACCCATTTTAGTTATTCAATTATATGGGATCCTCACTTGGCTGTCTTTTTGGCCTGAATTCATGAAGGTGGCTTAAATTTAAACCATGATCTGAAATAAATGAGAAATAGGTGTACCTCTGACATGCACGTATCAACATGTGTTTGAAACTGGACGTCTGTTTGCATGTATACGCAATCATATTTATGCAGAAGGAATTTGCATAAATCATTGTCTAGATGTAAACTATGTGAATTTGGGCCTTTATGTTTAATTTGTGTTTAATGTCATGGAGTGGTGTGCTTTTTCAACTGACAACAAGTGAGATAGAAGTGTTGTGCATCCTGGTATTCAACACATGCAAGCAAGAGCTATTCCTGCTAGATCTATATTTCTGTTGTCATTGCCAAAATCTTATTGATAGAATTCTTTTTTTTTTCATCTGTACATTTTTGTTGGATGAAAATACAGCTCAAATCAAACCTGTACAACATTTCTTTGTTCAACAACAACGGAAACATATATTAGCAATTCGGCTAAGTCCTATGATGGCATTATGACTTGTTGTCATCTGCAGGTTGTCATAGCGACCAACATTGCCGAAACGTCCCTCACCATCGACGGCATTTACTACGTGGTAGACCCAGGATTTGTGAAGCAGAAAGTCTACAACTCCAAGACTGGCATGGATCAGCTCGTTGTTACACCAATTTCACAGGTGAGGTATCTGTGTTATGAAGACATAACCAGAACATGATACATACAATGTAGCTCTCATCTTGCATAGCAATCGAACCACTGTTTCCGTCCATATCTTATGAAGAGTTTATGTAAAGCGATGCTTAATCTTATACATGCTTTGCTGACTTGTGTTGATAACCCAGGAAAAATGTCATAGGTGTCTGGATATTTGAGATATGAGTTGCCAATATTTTGCAGCTCTGGGATGTTCTGTTATCATGGAGATCCTCTGTTAAGCATAGGTATTACCCTAGATTTATGTCAAATGCTGTTTTCAGTGTGTTTAGAAAGATGTTATTCAACTTCCCTTATCTACTCTAGATACTTCTAGTGATCAACTGTGATGTAATGTAGAGCATAGGTAAATAGAAATTATGTATGTGTTAGGTGTGTATGTGTGTGTGCTTGTATATAGTTTTTGTGTGAAATGTTTACTACTAATGTATTGTAAGTGAAATATCTTGTCTGGCTATCATGTTTGGGACACTGCCTTTAAGGATTACAGGCCTGAGAAGATCAAATATAGTGCTGCAAGTTATGATGCTCCATTTCCTTAGTTTGTATTACTATCAACTCAGCAAACCTTCCCTCTCCCGACATGCAAACTTCTCTCAGGCCCAAGCCAAGCAGAGGGCCGGGCGGGCCGGCCGCACAGGCCCGGGCAAATGCTACCGACTGTACACCGAGAGGGCGTACCGCGACGAGATGCTGCCCACGGCGGTGCCCGAGATCCAGCGCACCAATCTTGCCAGCACCCTTCTCTCCCTCAAAGCCATGGGCATCAACGACCTGCTCGCCTTTGACTTCATGGATGCGCCGCCCACGGAGACTCTGATCACGGCCATGGAACAGCTGCACTCGCTCAGTGCCCTTGACGATGAGGGGCTGCTTACCAAGCTGGGCAGGAGGGTGAGTCAGGCACCTTCAATTCTTTATCCAGGCTAGCCTCTCCATTGTTTCCACTGCTCTACCAGAAGGCCCTGTCATTGTTATTACCCTACTATTGCCAGGTAGCCATTTGTACACCTGCGTCGAGAGGGGATGTGGTGGGTAAAAACGTCTTGTCAAAGGACAAAGGTAGTTGAAGGGATCTGAACTCTGAACCTCCCATTGAAAGTCAAGAGAGTGTCCACTATGCCACAATTTCTTGTAGCATAGTTTGTAAGACTAAATGTTTAACTGTGGTTCGCTCGTTGAATTGTGTGATTGTTTTTGTTGTTGGAGAAGAGTGGAAATTGCCTTGTATATGGGCAAAGAGTAAAATCAATTGATATGTTGGGACTGTTGAGTGTCAGTGGTAATGATTATGTCTCCATGTTACTGAAAGTATTATGATTTATAAAATAAATGGGTTCTATTCTTCTTTTCGAGGCCATGCCAACAAATGATTAAAGGGTTGTAATTTATCATTTCCATGCTTATTAAATCTCAAACTTTTTTTTTTTTAATTGCCATGCATTGCAAATGTCATAGCCAACGAAAGTTGACACTTCAAATTTCACAATGGCTCTCTCTTAATAGTATGTATATAAGGTGGGCAAACCATCAATTAAGGGGTTGGCTTGGTGAACAGTATTCAGTCAAACATGTCTGTGATGATGAGACTACACAACCTATAATTTTACCCCCTCTGTCCCCCCTCCCCTCCCCCCATCCAGATGGCTGAATTCCCGTTGGAGCCTATGCTGTCCAAAGTTCTGATCATGTCGGTCCACCTGGGCTGCAGCGAGGAGATCCTCACCGTGGTCTCCATGCTCTCCGTGCAGAATGTCTTCTACAGACCAAAGGTACTTGTGGTGTCATCCGCTCTTTGTTGTATGGAGCTTGTGCAGATTTGTGCCACCCAGTGGTATGCTTAATCCCCTCAATGGTACATTCGGAGTGATGGATCCTGTTGAGTATTGATCAGAAGTAGAATTAGAAGAAGTAGTGTGTGTGCTTATTTCATGCTTAAAGTAATCTTACTTTATATACAGAGGTAGAGCAATAAATGTGTAGTCATAATGGCACTCTCTCTCTCTCTCTCTCTCTCTCTCTGGAAAAAGGTCATCTTTACTCATGTTGCTTGTCTTCCAGGAGACTCACAAATGTATTGATACGACTATTTCAGAAACAGAAGATGATCAAAAGTAGAGGCACTAAGGGTATTTTTTTTCCACTTTCATCGTGTCACTGCCATGCGATAGCTTCAGCTCATTTAGTAGTGCTGCTACCCTTTAAGCATTGGGTTTTTATTTCTGTTTTTTTTTTCTTCTTCTTCTTTTTACCTGGTCTGTGATAATACAGGGCAGAAAAAGGAATCCTTCTGATGGAAAATTACTGGAAAAGAAAAAAAAACACACAAAAAACCAGAGTATAGTCTTACACATTGTCCCTATTCTGAGATGCATAAAATATGATTGTATGAATTGTTGTTGTTGTTTTTTTTTTTCAAAGGACAAGCAAGGGCTGGCTGACCAGCGCAAGGCCAAGTTCCACCAGCCCGAGGGTGACCACCTGACCCTCCTGGCCGTCTATAACTCCTGGAAGAACAACAAGTTCTCCAACCCCTGGTGCTTTGAGAACTTTGTCCAGGCACGCACGCTGCGCCGGGCCCAGGACGTTCGCAAGCAACTCCTTGGCATCATGGACAGGTAATGGTACCATTCTTGCAGCCGTGACACTCCATCCACTGTTCAAGTGTGCTTGGATCAGATGAATAAAGTTGACCACAGAAAGGAGTTGACCACATTAGATTATATTGAGTGATGATGTCTCCAGGTTGCAGTTCAAGGTGGAGCTTTGGCCAGGAATTAGGAGCTTCTTTGTCTCTTTATAGTGATGTGAGATTTAGTACTTTGTGTTCTAACATTTTCAAAACACATACCCTCCACAGATGGTCAGTCCTTCATAGTTTCTAGCAGATGTTGCTGTTGTTTCTTTTTATTTCAGACCAAACTTAAAAAAAGGAAAGAAATTGTGGAAAAGAAGGGACGAAAACATGACACCAGTCTTTTCTTCGTGACATTAAAGCCTTGAATTATTTCTCGAGGTGATATGTTGGGAAATGTTGAACTGGAATCATTATGAACACATTGTGAGAATGAATATTGTATATCACCGTGTCATGTTCTCCTTACAAATATATCTTGCTGCTTTATGATCCCTTTCTTTAGACACAAACTGGATGTTGTAACTTGCGGGAAAAACACAGCCAAGGTCCAGAAAGCCATCTGTAGCGGTTTCTTCAGGAATGCAGCGAAGAAGGTAAAGCTATAAACATCAGTTTCCCATTTCTTGTTTCTCTACTTTTTGTTTTGTTTGTTTGTGTGTGTGTTTGTTTTTTTGAGAGGACTAGTAGTCATTCAATGAACTTAAGAAACTGAGAGCACAGTGATTTTGGAACATGTGGCCTTTTTGCTCCCCCCCCCCCCCCCCCCCCTCTGTGTTTAGTGAAATCATTCAGTGAATATCTATTAACCTAGAGTTTGCAGAAAATGCCTTTTCCATACTAGCTGCTGGATGTAAAATGAACTCGAGTAGAGGCAGTTGCATTCATACTGCAGTGTTTCACCCAAGCCAGTAGAAATCTTGCAGTGACTGGTGCACTTCTGATGTACTATTACAGAAGCGTTCAGATTTTAATCATGAAGGGCATCATTACGGCAGCTGTCTGTGTGATGATATGATGTGAAGACTGGATATTAGTTGTAGTTTCTTGAGTGATGGGTAAGAGACACTGTGCTCAGGGAATTGGAATGGGTAATGCATGCTGCCCAACCATTCTGAATTTGGAGGAAAGAATCTGAATTTTGACCATTCCCAGCTCTTGTTTCAATAGGAATTTCCTCTTTTTTGTGATGGTTTTATTACACACTTCTGTGGCAACTGCTTTTTCTTTCCTACTTGTAAGCAAGTTCATTCTTTCTTTTTTTTGGTTAGAAAGGTTAGGAGGTCTGGGTAATACCTGTGTAGCAATGCTGTCAGAAAGATATGCAACAGTATATCATCCAGTATCTCCAATCTTGTTTTGCAGAGAATGTATCTGTAGCCATTTTAGAGAACTGAACATCATTAAGGTCATGTTTTGTTGGTTGCCATGGCTACAGGATCCACAAGAAGGCTACCGCACTCTGGTAGACAGTCAAGTGGTCTACGTGCATCCATCCAGTGCCCTCTTCAACAGACAGCCGGACTGGTAAGTTACCCGTCATCGTTATTTGTCTGGTTGGGTTCACACATTTTCTTTATGGATGAGAGACAGTTTCTGTAATGGTTTACAACTCATGAATGTACAAATTATTTGATAAGATTTATGACAAAGAAGATGAAATGCAGGCATTAGCCAGGGTATTTTTCACTCTCTCATTGCGTCTCTCATTTAGTTGTCCCTGTAATAAATGCATCATGCGAATCACAGTGCTGCAAATCCTGATGTATATCTATGTTTGTTTGTTATCAATCCAATCTGACTTGTAGCAGAATGTAACCATGAAGCTTATAGATATGAAGAAAGCTTTTATATAGTGCTTTTTATTGTGCTGTCGTCTCATGCATTTGAGATACTTTGATATCAGTTCAGGCAAGCATCACACCTGAATTTTCATTCTGGGAAATTTTTACTCTCAAGTGTAGTCGAGAGTAGTGACTAGAATGCAGATATAGCTGTTACTGAGGTTGTTGAAACACATTCCTGTATGTTGAATGGTTGACATTAAATGCATGTGCCTGTGCATAAGGATTTACCACATTTATAGCATAACAAGGTGCTGCTGGTCCTGTCATTTTCATTATGCATTTCCTGTACAGTGCACTCCCGTTATAACGAAATGCTCAGGACCGGCAGTTTTCTTTCGTTATAACCGAACAAGTACAATATATAACGAAAACAAGGAAACTACGTACATATCATATTCTGTTTGCTGAATACTCATCATACACCGGAAAGCTATGTGAAATGTGATGGGATAACTGTATCACAATAATAAACGCAAGTTCCCCTCAGAAACTGTGTGTGACACAAAGAGCGAACACACAGTGGTGTGAAGCGTTCACCCATGCAGAGACGCTATAAATGCTTGTTCCGCTAGGTATTTTCGAAAGCAATTTGCATTTCGTTATAACGGAGCACATTTCTTTTGTTTTTCTTTGTCTGTGGCGCTCGGAAAAGACTTCGTTATAACGGAAATTTCGCTATAACCGTGTTCGTTATAAGCGAATTTTTTACCATAGACTTTAATGGTGATAATTTTGGGACCAGAAAATTTACTTCGTTATAACGAAATTTCGTTATAACCGTGTTCGTTATAACGGGAGTGCACTGTGTAATCTACATAACTTTGACTCTTATCGTGATAGACAGTCTGTGTGTTGTTATGCCTTGGAGATTGCCTGTCAAGTTGGATATACATCACACCATGTAGACACAAAGTCATATTAATGACATCTGACTTTAAATAACTATCACAGAACAGCTGTTTAAGAATTCCATCAATGTTGTAAATCATAGCCCATATTATTCTTGTATTTGGCTTCTGCAGACTAAAACTGTTGTAAGAAATGAATTAATCCTACGTGTAATGAGCATTACCAGTGATTTTGCAATTTATGCATTTAGCCCCCATCACTTAAACAGCCATCATGTTAAGTGACTCCCGTCACTATTGTGACGCAATGCATTGATGCCTTCCCTCGCCCACACCCTTCCCCCCCCCCCCCCCCCCCCTCTCTCCAGGGTGATCTACCATGAGCTGGTCCTCACCACCAAGGAGTACATGCGGGAGGTGACCACGGTGGACCCCAAGTGGTTCGTGGAGCTCGCAGCCTCCTTCTTCCGCTTCTCCGACCCCACCCGCCTCAGCAAGGCCAAGAAGCAGCAGCGCCTGGAGCCTCTCTACAACAAGTACGAGGAGCCCAACGCTTGGAGGATCTCCCGACAGCGGCTGCGTAGAAACTAAACACCCATCCTCTCTCCTTTTCTTCAGCCCCCCTCTTCCATTACCTCAACTTTATACGTATCTACTGCAGTGCTGCCAAGTCTCCCTGATTCTGCAGGAGTCTCCCTGAAAATGTCAAAATCTGTTCATGTTTGAATAAGAGAATATTAAAATCTCCCTGATTTGGGAATTATTTTCGCCCTCTGAAATGCACGTAACACACAGATTGCAGATTACTGTGTGGAATCTCCCTGATTTGGATGTGAGAATGTTGGCAGACCTGCTACTATATCTCTCTTTTCATCATACTGTAGAAGTTGAAATGCTTGTGTCCTCAATTTCCCACGCTTGTTGAAGTGAGATAAATTTCACAAGTCTTTAGTGTCATTTTCTGTTGTAAGTATCAGTATTATGATGCAAATTCACATGATATAGGTATGATCTCCTAAACCACACATTCACACATGGTGTTTTCATATCAGTATTGCATCACAGGACATGCACAAAGAGTTCCTCACCACAAAACGGTTTGCAGTTATGGTTACCTTAGAGGAGGAGTCATTTCCGTCTAGTGGGAAGTCCTCTGTTTGTAACCTTCCCATGGCTGTTAAAAAGTCAAAGTTCATACTGATCTCACCTTAAAAATGATCAAAGCCTTTTTTTGAAGACCCCCTTCTAGTTTCTCTCCCTGTCCCAGAAATATCTTTCAGCTCTCAAAGAAAAATTAAAAGAACTTTATTCATCAATGGAAATTAATTAATTCATTTTTTGCAGTGATTTTCCTGTGCTGATATGTCCACCTCGTAAATCTTCATTGGTGAAACATGAAACATGCCTGGGTATAAAAGTGTTGGAGAAAAAAAGAAAAAAACAAAATCAAGATTTTGATTTAAAGAGGTATCAATTATTTTTGACACTGTACAGAAACTTACATAATTCTTTATTTTTATTTTTTTTTGGATAAATTTTGTTACCCATGAGAACCTGAGACAATTATAGTTGAACAGTATCTCAGACCCTGAAGTAATGAGTCAGGGTTTTTTGCATTGATTTTAATGATGTGTGTTATCATTTCTATTGAAGCCTTTGTACAGAATGTAAATGTACTGTGTATTTGAAACACAGAGGAGGACCTTATTTGGTGACTTAAGACTGTAACATGCATACCAGTATATACATTACAATTGCTCACAGCTTGGGTCCAAATTTCATTTGTGCTTGTGCAGGTGTAGCAGACATTGACTAGGGAGTGTTTTGCATCTGAGGGCATTACAGAATGATCTGGAGATAAATTTTTGGGAGAGTTCCAAAACATGGTTATAGCTACTATTTTGAAAGCTAATCTTGGTTTTATTTTTGTTGCTATTACATTCCTTCTCAGGCATTGTGTAGTAAAAGATGTGGTAAGAGATGAGTGAAATGCATTAAGTTGTGATGAAGTGACAAGAGCGAAAGGAAGACAATTGTGAAGACCTTAATCTGGTGTGTCAAAATCAAGCACAGTTTCGTGTAATATTACAGTGACAAGGAAGCCACCTGACAGACTTTCAAATGCAGTATGAAAAAATATAATGAGGTACACCCCGTAGAGCATGTGTTACTTGACTACTTTTGAGGATAATTCTAAAATACTTTGATTAAAAGATGTGTGTAAGAAACCATTTTCATAAACTGCTCAAAATAAGCTAAGATTCTCATTTGATGTTCAATTGTTTGTCTGTCAATCACGTTTTGTACGTCAACTACCTGAAGAGAAAGTCATTTTCTTAATGCAGAGTGACATACATGTATTGTACTTTCTTTCTCTATTAAATGTATAGTTATGTATTAAATGATTTGTACATAGAAATGAAATATGTTTTGGTTTTTCTTTGTGTGTGTTTTTTGTTTTGTTTGTTTGTTTGTTTGTTTGTTTGTTTGTTTGTTTTTTTTTTTTTTTTTTTTTTTTGGGGGGGGGTAGCTGTTTCCTTTTCACCTCAAGGCTGATGGGGGTTTCAACATACCTCACCTCTTTGTACCTCTAAAGACCGATCTGACCTAGCAGCAAAATCCGCTATCACTACGCTGTCCCATGTGGGCATACATTTGCTAATGCATGATATATATTATGACTGGTGTGCGCCCGTCAAAATATATACATGTTTCATGCGTGCAGCATATGTGTGCATAACTTGGACACCGCAGGTACATTGTTATGGTGGATTTTCTGCCTGGTCGGATCGGTCTGTTCACACTGGCCCAAAATGAGACTCTTCACATGAAATGAATATTTGGAAATTTAGCAAATTGTGAAACAACATGAACAAACAAATGACAACTTGATACAGCATAATTACTGGAAATATGGAGATGTTCAAAATCACATTTCTTGTTTCTTCTCCCCCCCCCCCCTCTCTCTCTTTCTTTTGTTTCTATCCCCCTCCTTCCAGCTGCTTGCCTGTCTGTATCTCTTTATATCTCTCTATATGTCTCTATATCTCTCTATATGTCTCTATATCTCTATATATCTCTCTATATCTCTCTATATCTCTCTCTATCTCTCTCTATCTCTCTATATCTCTCTCTATCTCTCTATATCTCTCTCTATCTCTCTCTATATCTCTCTATATCTCCCTATATCTATATCTCTCTATATCTCTCTCTATATCTCTATATCTCTCTATATCTCTTTACAGTGCACTCCTGTTATAGCAAATACACACGAGGTAAACAGTCAGGTCCGAAAAGTGTTATCTACATCTCTTTTATCATACTTTATTTGTTAATCTATAAGAAAACTTTCATGATTATAATGAAAGAAATCTGCAGGTCCCACAGACTTTGTTTTTATGAGTGTTGCCTGCATCCATCTGTTTATCTGTTTATCTTGTACTCTTTTTTTTTTTTTTTTTGACCATCTACATCTTTGCTGGACTCATGCCCATATGTCTTAGTCCAGTTTCCATCCTTTCTCCATCTCACAACATGTATCTCTTTCTAACCCAATGCAAGATCCTCACTGGTCTGGTCTCGCGACCTTCTTGCTCACGAATCTGTAGACGCTGATACATGCAGTGGACTCGGGTTATAACGAAGTCCGTGGAACTGGCAGTTTTCTTTTAATTCGTTAAATCGAAGTTTCATTATAAACCAACAAATAAACAATAGAAATACTGTATATAGAGTGGATAATGTTGCGGCCTGAATATTTACTTCATTGTAAATCGGAATTTTGTTGTAACTGTGTTCGTTGTAACGCGAGTGCACTGTAATTGATCCGTGTATGTCTAAAAACTGAATACAGTTGACTCCCGTTATAATGAAGTCCTTAGGATCGCCAGTTTTCTTTCGTTATATTGAAATTTTGTTATAAGCGAAACAAATAAACAATAAAAAGGCACAGATTGGATAACGTTGCAGTCCGAATTTTTACTTCGTTGTAACTGGAATTTCGTTATAACCGTGTTCGTTATAACGGGAGTACACTGTAACACAAAAGAGAGCCCATAAATAGTTTGCTTTCAGTAACCTTTTTAAAGTCTCTTTATTGTTGCATGCACATTTCATACATACACATGAATACAAACGTACACGTACATACACACATATATAGTTATATATACATATAAATAACAGATAAAGAAAGAGATAGACGTACATGTTATACCTCCACCTGGCACGTGAAGAGAATTACACATGTATGTACGTCAAATAATGATATCGGTGCTTTATAATGATACATTGTAGTATCACTGTAAAAAAAAAAAAATGCACTCCAATTTACCACGACTGGACATGTGCATTCTAACAATAAAAAAAATTGTGTTTTACACAAACCCGATGGGGGCAATGGTAGGCCCCAAGGACTTTGTTATAACGGGAATCGCCTGTGTTCTATGAGTATACCATGCATTATCAGTCGCAGGAGCTAGATCTGTGAGAAAGCCATGACATAGAAGAAAGATAATTTACTGCAACTTCAGTTTCCAGAAAATAGAATTCAAGTTTGCGGAATGTTTACGGGGTACAATAGCTATGGCGTAGCCTACCTTGTAAAACACATTGGCAAATAACTCGTTAACAATACGTCTTTCATCTTCCTCTTGTAGCTGTTTTCTTACACACAAGAAAAAAAGTTTTAGTATTAATTTAATACAGACCAGGTTAAAGGGATGGGTATAGTTTTGGTTGAGGTGGGGCTTCATATCTTTCTTTTTTTTATTTTTGTGAGGTAATAAGTAACTTCTTGATAGATATGAAAGAGCCTACAATTTTAAGCTGAATTGAAATATTGTTGACTGAAAACCAGTGTCTGAATGGCTAAGATATCCAAAAACAAAGTCAAAAAGATGGCACCCACGTATTATTAGGACCACTTTGATATTGCATATCTCAACCATTTCAAACCGTTTCATCAAATAAACTTTCTATCAAATGAAATTTCTCTCAGAATTGTAGGCTCTTTTATATTCTGTAGGTGGTTTCTCATCTTAGAAAAACAGTTAAAAATCTGGAAGTTCCACCTCCACCCAAACTACATCATTCCTTTAAAAAAACCTAACTTTCACAGCAAATGCGTGTGCGTATACTATCTTTCATGGCAGATATCATTCTTTACATTGAACGTCGCCGAGTAACCTTTGATCGAGTAGTCCCCGATGGAGTATAAACTCCTGATGTTTTCTCATGTAAACGTTCCAGTATGCCAATGACTTGAATCCCGGGGGAGGTGCTTTCACACACTTTAATGATTTTCCAAACTATACAACGACAATGTCATTTATTTTCTTGTGCTGTCAGAACCGTCACTCCTTCCGCCACCACCCGTTTTGCTTTCCTGGTCACGTGTTTCCTTTTCCGCGGGTCGCTACGATTGATTGTTCACGAGGGCTATAAAGCCCTTCAGATACTGATAGCATTGGGAACTTCCTTCGGATGTAGGTAAGGGTACTTTGCCTCCCGCGTTGCGTTCCTCTCGTCGATAATGGCTCCAATTTTCTTCAGATCTGATCGGAATCTGAAAATCAGAGTGAAGGTGTACCGATGATGTTAAAAAATGTGTTGATTATGTTTTTTAAAAAAGGGAAAAGACAACATGCATATCGCAAAAACAAAAAAAAAGAGTGAAGAAAAAGTAAGTGTAAACAAATGATCATACCTCCGTACGTAGAGAAGCTAGGGAATACCACATGAATATAAGACATTACTTTCACTGAAAACAATCTATGGTTTGGCGAATTTTGTAGATCTTTTTTGATCCCGGTTTTAATAGTAATGTAATTTGCTTGTCGTACAGACCGCGACCAATAAGGAGACCATTTCGGGTTATTACAAGAGTAAGAACTAACTTTTAAGAGCACAAACAAACAAACAAACAAACAAGAAGTACACAAAAAAAAACACAAAATCAAAAACAACGGGTCTAGCGCTCACCTGAGTATCGCAAGTTCACCTTTCACGCAGTCACTAATCTAAATTATTCACAGCTCTACCAAAATTTGACGAGGCATTCTCAAGTGGAAGATGAAAATGTACAATAAGGGCCCAATTTTTTCAAGATTCCTTAATTTGGGAGAATTGGGGCCCCCTGGGGCCCTCTGGGTGGGGCATGGTGCCCAGTTTGATAAATTGAGATCCTGACCACCTAGGGATGCTACCTGCCAAGTTTGACAAAAATCCATCATGAGGTTTTCAGGAAGAAGATGAAAATGTACAATTCAGGCCCCCATTTGGACCCTTCCAACACCCCCCCCCCCCCACCCCCAAGAGGGGCACCCCTGGATCTCCTATGAACAAACTTGAAACTACAGTCATTAATGTACTCACTCATAGTATTATCTCAGCTCTATAACTTCTGATTCTAGAGAAGATTTTTAAAGATTCCTTCATTTGGGGGTTTGGGCCCCCTGGGGGCCCCCTGGGCGGGGCATGGTGCCCATTTTAACAAATTGAGATCCTAACCCCCTAGGGATGCTACCTGCCAAGTTTGGTGAAAATGGGTCATGGGGTTCTCAAGAAGAAGATAAAAATGTACAATTTAGGCCCCATTAGGACCCCTCCTCACCCCCCCCCCCCCCCCTGGGTCCCAAGGGGGGCACCCCTGATTCTGCCATGAACAAACTTGAAACTACAGTCATCAATGTGCTAACTGATAGTATTAACCTAGCTCTATCACTTCTGGTTCTAGAGAAGAAGATTTTTGCGGATTCCTTAATTTTGGGGGGTTTGGGCCCCCTGGGGGCCCCCTGGGTGGGTCATGGTGCCCATTTTAACAAATGGAGTTCCTAACCCCCTAGGGATGCTACCTGCCAAGTTTGGTGAAAATGGGTCATGGAGTTCTCAAGAAGAAGATGAAAATGTACAATTTAGGCCCCATTAGAACCCTTCCCCACCCCCCTCCCCTGGGTCCCAAGGGGGGCACCCCTGATTCTGCCATGAACAAACTTGAAACTACAGTCATCAATGTACTAACTCATAGTATTAACTTAGCTCTATCACTTCTGGTTCTAGAGAAGAAGCTTTTTACAGATTCCTTAATTTTGGGGGGTTTGGGCCCCCCTGGGGGCCCCCTGGGTGGGGCATGGTGCCCATTTTAACAAATTGAGTTCCTAACCCCCTAGGGATGCTACCTGCCAAGTTTGATGAAAATCGGTCATGGGGTTTTCAAGAAGAAGATGAAAATGTAAAAAGTTTACGCACGACGCACGACGGACGACGGACGACGGACGACGGACGACGGACGACGGACGACGGACGACGCACGACGGACGCCGGACGAAGGGCGATCGCAATAGCTCACTTGAGCCTTTGGCTCAGGTGAGCTAAAAACAAAATGCAAATGAAAAAAGACCCGCTTTATCAATCACTCATGGTAATTGCAGCAAATTGTCGCAATTTTACTGGCTAAATAACAGCTACGGCCGAGCTTTGTGTGAAGAAGTACAATTAATGTAACGCAAGTCACATTCAGTGCTAAAGCATAATTGATACTGGTAGTAAGTCCAGATAGATCTTAAACATATTTTCTACTTGTGGCAAAAGGTGTAAAGCGCACGAGAAGAAAGTACATAAAAGCAGGAGACCGCGCTTCAGGAGAATCCTTCTGTGCTCTGAGTGCAGATTGGCACAGAAAACCCCATAGCATTGCACACACTGTCCAAAGTCCCTGGCACAGAAAGGGTTACTTACTTTTTCACTACCTTCTTGCCAAATGGGTCGTAGATGTACTGGACTTCGAAGTCGCCGAGGCCGTTGGTCCCGCGGTCGCTGAGCAGCTGGGTGACCAGCATCACGCTCACCGTCATGTCCTTACTCGGCAGCTGAGAGAGGATGTCCTTCTCGTCTCGATCCATCTACAGAGGCCAAGAGATGGGAGAAAGGATTGAGTCAAGGGTTGAATCTTACTGGAATTATGATATATCAATATTATTATGTGAGTGAAAATAACGGGAATGATGGGTGGAAGTATTACTCTTCACAATGTCAAAGCCAGAAATCTTGTCAACTGGCTGTTTTTCTTCTCTTCCTCCTCCCTCATTCTTTTCTCTCTACAAATAGTTCTAACTGCCATCACCACCTCTTCTTTTGTCTTCTTCTTCTTCTTCGTTTTCTTCTCCTTCTTTTTCTGCTTTTTATTTCTCTTCTTCATTTTCTTCTTCTTCATCATCATCATCTTCTTCATCTTTTCGTCCTCCTGTCTTTTTATTCAATTCACAACGCGGACTCAACCTCCATCAAAGGCGTGTTGATATACCTTTAAGTTGACAGATAACCAATATTTTGGTTGTATATTGTATTGCAAAATCTAGCAACTCCAAACCTCTGAACATCATTACAGAATTGTTACAACTCTGAAATCATAAAATGCGATACATACATACGATTAATCTTTAAAAAGAAATGACTGTAATCGATCTAGGTGTCATGGCTGATTGCAGTTAAGCGTATACAATAATCTCCCCAGTACCATTCTGTTTGATTTTCACTGTACCTATCGAAGTTGACTCGAAATAGAAGCGTTGCTTCACTTCAAAGACAACGGTGTTTCTCTAAAGAAATTCCCTAGATAAGAAATCAATCTATAAAATTTTCGTGAGGGGTCAATCCCAAACTAGAATGAGAAAAGAGAAAGACTTCTGAATCTATTAAGACTGCAATATTCAAATCTCAGTTTGGATTGGTCCCTCATCTCAATCCAAAGAATTTAGAGAGCCATGCACGGAACTGCAGGCCTACCTTATCCGACGGCGGCCGGCCAAAGAGAAACGACGGGTAATTTGGGGGGAAGCCGTACTCGTCGTACTGTGAGAAGTTTGCCGCCGCGTGCCCGACGCTGCTGATGAAGATGAAGTTTGTGACGACCTCGATCAGATCTGTTACGGTCTCGAATTTTCCATCGTTTGGAAGACCCTGAATGATAATAACGACGATGATGACACTGGTAAAAGTAATGCTAATATTATGATGACGGTAACAAATGGTGACGATGATAATAGCAACTATAATCATAATAATCGTGATTGATGTCATTATTATCTCTATTGTTATTGTAATTTTTGTTACATTATTTCATCATCATCATCAGTATTATTTATCTTCTTCTTACATGTCTTATCATAATTATCATCATTAATGTTATTATTATTATTATTATTATTATTATTATTATTATTATTATTATTGTTGTTTTTATTGTTATTATTGTGATTATCATACCAATATCAATAACAATTACAATCGTTAAAAGAGAAAATGATATATAAGTTTACTTGAATTATATGCAATATATTGCTGTTACAGCCTTGCAATTTCTGTGTTTTATCGGCACTTTATGGCGAGTGTCATTATTATTGTAAGAGCGCGTGCCACCAAAATTCTCCAGGGTTTTCAAATCGACAAGTAGGCTAGGTATTGATAAGACTGTACAAGTTGTCAATAGGAGGACTGGCGGTAAGTTTTCGACTTCATTAACATGTATTACATCCTGAACTTACCTTCACACCGCAGTGACCAGGGGAACCCTCGCTACATGGGGCCATGATCCTTCCCCACTCCTGTATCTCATAATCTGACTTCACCTTCTCGTCTGAAGCTGCATTGTGGCGGCAGAGGAGGACGAGGAGGACGAGGAGGAGGAGGACGAGAAGGACGACGAGGAGGACGACGGAAAGGCGTGGGTAGAAGGATAAAGAGTGGAAGAAGGAGCAGGAAAAGGAAGATAAGGAGTAGTTGCCGGAGGGAACGATCGCGATGGTGGGAAAGAAGGAGCAGGGGAGGAAGGGAATAAAAATTTGCATCGATCCATTATTGATGACATTTTTTGACAAAAAAAAAAATTATTGATGACATGAGTGAATTGCTAGATATCATGCATACTTAATTTGAATATTTTGCTATCATTCTTGAGGACCATGTGCCGACATAACCTTAGTGATACTACTTAAATCTTTGTATTGAAGAAGTCGACGCATTAAAGATACATTTTCTATTCTAGGTTTTATCTAGCCATAGTACACTATTTCTGTCCACATTTATAGGCATTCATTGATCATGTTGAAATAAGGTTATTTCATCTTCCTCGTTATCAGTTCAATTCCCAAAACTCTGTCTTGTTATTTTCTTTGAACATTTTATTTATTTATTTATTCTTTTTTGCAATTCAGTCTGGAGTGTCGAGAAAAGGGAGGAATTATTGAAAGAGAAAGATGTTGCTCATCACGACTTACTGTAGTAGTGTTTAACTATTGATGACACATAATCGTGTAACGCTTTTCGCACCAGGAGCGCGTCGTCCCTGTAGTGATAATTCGGTAGCACTTCCGGGTCGGCCACGCCCCTATGTTCCAGGTCAGCGAGAAGTGAGCCTTCTCTGTCGAGCGACCATCGGGCCCACGTCCGCTTGATGATCTCAAACATGCCGATCCGACCGATCCCCATACATCGATCAACCCAACCCCCTTCGCTGACCAGCTTAGCCAGGGCACGTCTGCATAAAAGAAAATGAAAAATAAGATAAAGGGCTCAAAAAAATACTATAGATATGATGTACAATAGTTGACTGATCATAAAGCACCGGCAAATAGCCAAAGATGGACAAGGTGGGACTATTAGCATGAGACATGTCGAGGGTACCAGCTTGACCAAAACAACGACAGATTTATACACTTTCTTGATTCTCTGTGCATAAGGAAGAATAACGAGCATAATAGATGGTAGAAATCAATACCGGCACATTATTGCATGGGTAAATCGCATTGGTTAACAATGATTATTAACGAACATCATTGCGTTACACGGAACCCCAACGTATCAAGATTAGTTTGGATAACGCACCGAGAGGTTGGATTGCTCAGCAGAGCCGAGAATCAAGTGACAGAGACTGAGAAGGAGAAATGAGAAAAAAAATAGGAGGGAGGAGGGTTCGGACAAACATGGCAGACTCACGTGTTTATGGCGATGAGATACAGAAAGTGCGGTGCGAGGAGGCGGAAGATGGGATGAGAGGCTGACAGACAACGATGGGTTGCCACGGCAACCGACTCGATGACAAGATGGGTATAGCCGAGGTGTGTGGCTGACTGGTGGAAAGAGGCGTCGGCGTTGTTAAACCACATCTTAGCCATTAGCCACAAGTACTCTTGGTCGGTCGGGAGAAACACCTGTCCAAAATGATTAAAGTGAAGTTCGTTAACCCTCTCTGTGCCAGGGAGTCAAATGTGCACCAATATTACATACATATCTCCGCACAAACTGGCATGCAGAGAGCTGATACAAGCTTTACGCCTTTACTCCATCTCACATGCCGTCTCCTAGATATAAGTACAGAGCTACCAAGCCAAAAATAATACTCTTTTCAGCAACGTCCGATATATCATTTTGATTATGCATTGCTGTGCTGGCGTAATTTGGCCTAGCTATGATTTTCTTTTCCCGCCAAGAACGAAAAGTCAGTAACTATAGCTGAATCTTAGATTTCACTTTTAATGGTGAAATAGACACATTACCTTGACAGCAATACTGATCAACAGCAAGATTTGCTGCTTGTATTTATGCATGCATAAACCCAATATTTTTTTTCATTCATTGACATTTCAGATTTTACTCGAAAGACATATCTGATTAAGTGCTCTGATTGAGCTCAAATCTGAAAACTGACACTAGAACAAAAAAAAAAAAAACATGATCCAGCCGTAGCAACAGAGATGAAGGAAGCGAGTGAAATATACCATTCATGGGAATCATACAGACTGACTTCTGTAATCTTGCTATGATTAGAAGATTCGTGACATGAAATAACAGTCACAAGGCAACGGATTGGAATGTATCACCTTTACTGCTGCGCCAGTACCACCAATTGGAATTTACCTGGAAGCGTAATGATAACTAGAAAAGACACTAGTGCGGTATTCACTCCAGTTTAAAGCTTTGGAACACACTCTTCACCAACCTTTTTTTTTGGGGGGGGGGGGGGACTTAAGCATCGGTACTTATTTTCTCCTCTTTTTCAAATCTAACTTCGAAGACTTCATAACGAAACTTGCTTTTGGCCTATGCTTTTTGCTTCCTTATATTTTTTTAATTCATTGCAGCAAAATGAATGGGTTAAAGGCTCGACTTGGGATTGACTCAAGTTTTAGAGCTTTAGAAATTGAACAGGTGGATACGCGCAGTGTATCTCAGTACAAAATCAATCGCATTCATTATTCTACCGGACCCGGGTCAGAGCCGTAGTCAGGCCGGTCCCTCAACCACGTATCATATACCACTGGGTCTCTTTCGAGTTTCCATCTAATGGCGCCGGGTCTTACCGGACTGTCTTCCCCGGGCTCCTGGGATAGCTGTATCGCCACTGGCATCAGGTTCCGGTCTTTGTTGACAAAGAAGAGGCACATCGGCGCACAGATCTGCGTGGGAAAAAGACGTCCATTTATTTCTCTTTATTTGGTGTTATTACAAACTTCTCAGTAAAAACAACATTTTACGCAATGTCAAAAAAAAAAAAAAATAAGATGTTTCTCATCTTGGTGTGTACGTTAGTGTTTGCCGAAACTATAACGATCATTTCTTTCTTTCTTTTAGCGGTGATGGTTGGGGTCAATGATCAAGTGACACTCTTTGTGTTGCAGGTTGCACACTGGATAATTCCGTCCTGTTCATCTTGCTTTTAATATGTTCACTATCATTTTGCTAAAAATCGATTGAATCATATGCCATCTTGTTTATCTCTTTTCTACTCGCCGTGCGATGTGCTTTTTAGAATGACATTAAACATAGAAAAATGTTAGCGTGTGCATATGATAAAAATGCTTCAAACGCTGCGACATTGAGCCTACGATGCTGTCAAACCAATTTCGCGACCTACTCAAAATAATAGTCTGTTAGGATTCTTACCGATCTTCCATCTGTGCATGGCAGATCCTTAAGGATCTCGTAGTCTAGGATGAAGAGACGTTTCTTTTCCAGTGCCTCGGCAATCGTCATGCCTTCCAATAGCGGCGCGAGCATGTCATCTGTCACGGGGAATCTGAGAAGAGGAAACCAAGAATATCTGGTTATGAGGTGAATAAGTGAGGTGAGGTGGGGGGGGGGGGGAGTGCGCATATAAAAGAATGAACAAATGAACGAATAGAATAGATATTAAATTAATAAATCAATCAATGAGAGAAATAAGTAGCTAATATCTAGGAGCGCAATTGCACAGGAAATTCGTCTGTAATGATTAAATTTTATGTTTACAAAGTTTATTTGTTCCTATATTCGTTCCCGGACGAGAACACAGAACAACTGTGATATTATTATTAAGATAGGAATGACTCATCCCATATTTTCCTTCGTCGTCCCAGCGATTTAGGACACGAATGTTTTCCACGTTAGTAGAAGCAACTACTTTGAAATATCACGACTTGGTGACTTTTCATGATTCTTATATCATTTCGTATATTGTATTGTTAAAAATTGTCAGATACCATCATCTTATATATCACCAGTATATCAAGGCATGACGGACCGAGTATCCTTTTCAAAAGGTATGTATCAAAATCCAGTAATAAGTACATCAAACACACACGCCGTACTCACTTCTCGGGTATTTCTGTACACAGTCGGATTTGAGTTGGGTTACAGCCTGTGAGTCTCTGGTAGCCAAATTCTTTGTCGGATCTCCAGTTCTCTAAACCCTTTAACATCACATAAAAAAAGAAGAAAGGTTCGAGCATCGATTTCATTGATCACTCATTTTTAGCATGCTTTCACCACGTTTGAAAGGAAGGCATATAATTATCGTGTCTTGTGTATATGCAGGGTCCAGTTCTGTGGAAAATGATATCATGTTATATACAGTGATCATTATGAAGATGATACAGGCCGACGCATAATCATGTATCTGTTGTTTGACTTAAATTATCTTCTTCTCTTTTTTTTCGCGTTCAGTTTACTCATTATGGTAAGTCTGTAATAGCCTTATGTAAATTCTGCTAAATGACTCTCAGGTTACAGTGGAATATTTCATTTGAATGAAATGATATTGATATGACTGTGTCTGAGAAACTGGTTAAATAATAGTGTCAACTAGTCAATTGATAGCAAAATTTCAAATGAATATACTGTAATTGACAGTAAATATGAATGCCCACTTTAATGAGATTATCAGATTAAAAATATATAAGCAACATGAGAAGAAATTGTAGAGAATACACGGGTTTCTGACTATCTGTTTAGACGAAATACAAATTGTACTTTTAAGTGAGACTTTACAGATCAATGATCTTTTATGTATTAGTTTATCATGTAATGTAATACGCCGTGAGAAAACACGAGTTTCTGGGTATATGCAAGGACGAAATAGAAATTGTACTTTTAAGTCATCAGACCCTGTATTGCTGTGTCGTGTATTTTGTCATCTACTGTAATGAGCTGGACTTACATAGGGTTTGGGAAGTTTTCCACGATAGAGCTCTGATATGTCATCCAGCGTCTGCCAAGCATCCGTGGTAAGGGTGATGATCTTTGCCTGAAGCATGAGGGAAGCCTTGTTCTTCACAATATCCCACTGCAAGATCATCATAAAGGCGGGAAAAGAAAGAGGTACAAGCGTCATTTATCATTAGCCGCTCTTCCGTGTCATTTTACAGCATCCCCCAAGACTATACCCATGACGTCATAATGAGCATTAGGTAACGAGGGAGAGAGATAAGAGTTATATATAAGAGAGGAAAACAGAGGGAGAAAGATAGAAGGAAGATAATAAAAGGAGACGGAGATTGGAAGCTCCGCAGTGAAGAAAACCATGAAAAGAATAGAAACCATATAAATGAAAAGAAAGAGAATGAGGTTAGGCAGGTAGATCTCACGATATTTAAAGAGCGAAGACGAGACTGAGTAAGTACACGTAAATGGGGCAAAACCATTAAAGCAAAGAGAATGGAGGTAAGTAAGAAATGAAGGCCAATAAGGTTTTAGAAAATGAACAGAAGTAAGAAGAAATGGGGAGAGATATAAGAGAGCTGTATCATTAAATCATCGAGTTAAATACATGAATTGCAATTTATACTTTGAATGAAGTATTAAAAAATGTAAATCCTAACAACTTCGTCTGAATACAAAACAATTACCGCTAAATAAAGATTATTTCTCCCACATTGTTCGAAAAATTACTATATCAAGAACCTCAGCCTCGGGTACATACGTATCAAAATCAGCTGTAAAGAAAAGAATGTTACACAAATCTTTATATGAATAACACTGAAATAATAGCTTACACCGTCTTTTCTTTCAATTGTCACTTCATGTAGCATTTGCAGTTGACAATTTGACTTTTTAAAAGCATTTTGATATTTTGTGGTAGTGGTGATGGTGTTTTGAAAATGTTTGAAAGAGTTAGAAAGAGTAATATCACCTAGGGGAAAATTCCTCTTTTTGTTTGTTTTTGTGTTTGTTTGTTTTTTCATTTTCTTGAAGTGACCAAATTGGAAGAGAATTTAGATCTCAAGAGAATCGAAAACATTACCATCTTCTTGCTGGGAAGAGGTGCAGTTATTTATGTGAGCCACCGTGTACGTTAAACGAGCAGAAATATAATGTCTCTCATTGATTGTAAATGAAGAGTTTGTTCGCAAAAACCGATGAGTCCATATTTGCCAAATGGAGATGTTTGCGATTAAAGGTCAAGAAAAATAGAGAGAATAATTTGAAAATTTTTGCTTCTTTTGAACATAACTTCAAAAATGTACTTTTGATGTAGTGACCAGTATATCATTTAAAAGGTATTATTTTGTACTTTATAACAGAGACCGTACTTCAAAATCTTCAAAAATGGACTTATCGGTTTTTGCGAACAAACTCTTCAAATATTTCTGACTTAACACACTCTAAAAATGAAATGGTAAATCAACAATTTAAAGGTTGTCACTCCTCCAACCTTTGAATAAATACTGAATTTAACATACAAAATATTAGATTGACCATTTTGAACGACTATCAAATTTAATATTTTATACAAACGGTTAAATTTAGAACTCATATTGTTAGATTCACCATCTTTTAAATGGTGGTTCAATATCTTAGTGTTAAATTGAACATTTTGAGAGCTACATTCAACATTTGACAAAAGGTTAAATCTAACACCGAAAATGTTAGGTTTACTATTCTTTAAATGGTAGTTCAATATTGATAATTTCAAGTGTTAAATTTGAAATCTTGAGAGTTAGATTTAGCATTTAGCAAATTCTTAAATTTAACAATTAACAAAAGGTTAGATTTAACATAAAGGTTTACAATGTTTTAAATGGCAGTTCAACAGTGTTAAATTTAACTTTTGATAGAAGGTTCAAGAATAACAATATTTAAAATGTCGATTAACCAGTTCGTTTTTTTAGAATGCAGTTATACCAGCAGTAAGACCAGTTGCTAATATTTAGAGAGAGAGGAAGAGAGAGAGAGAGAGAGATAGGGAGAGGAAGACCAAGAAAGAGTAATAATAATATATGAAGAGTTTGTTTGCAAAAACCGATAAGTCCACATTTGTCAAATGGAGATATTTGCGATTAAAGGTCAAGAAAAATATAGAGAATAATAAGAAAATTTCTGCTTCTTTTGACCATAACTTCAAAAGTGTACCTTTGACGTAGTGACCAGTATATCATTTAAAAGGTATTATTTTGTAATTTATAACAGAGACCGTACTTCAAAATCTTTAAAAATGGACTTATCGGTTTTTGCGAACAAACTCTTCATGTGTCCCGGCATCCTTTTAATTAAAGGGTGTGTACAGTTCTGGTCGAGGTGATGATTTAGCTTTTAACATTTTGCGAGATATTCAGAAACCACTCTTCATATGAGATATCAAAAAACATGCAATTCTAAGGGGTATCAAAAGTTCATTAATTAATTTGATGAAAATTGGTTTTGAAGTGGCCGAGATATCCAAAAACAAGGTGAAACAAAGAGATCCTAATAAAGCTGTGGCCTGTAGTATTTCATTATTATCACTTTTTTGACTATCTCAGCCATTTGAAAACCAATTTTCATCAAATAAACGTTGAATCCTTCTTAAAATTACATGCTTTTCATATTTCATAAGAGGTTTCTCATTATCTCACTTAGGAATGTAAAAAACATGAAATCCCACCTCAACCAGTACTGTACAGCCCCTTTAAGCCATCACTCTTACCTTATAATCGTTGGAGAATGATTCGTCGACTGGAAAGTCCTTAACCTGCAGAAGACACAAAAAGGACAGAAAGTTATCACCTGAATAGAAAATAGCCTGTAAATCGATGGAAAGTTCCCTGGAGGTAGGAAATAGAACAGGATCACTGAAAAATATTAATAAAAACAAAGACCTGAAGCTGTTAATAGTTAGTGAACTGATATAACGAATACAAATGGACATGACACCTTTTTGCTATTATGTACCGTGAAACAGATTCAGTCATTTTACATTGTTTACAAGCACACACATACATTTTTCAAGCTGCTATAGAAAAAATTGAAAGTTATTCAGACTGTTATCCCTGCTATAGACATGTGCGTGTGTGTCTGTGTGTATATATATATATATATATATATATATATGTGTGTGTGTGTGTGTGTGTGTGTGTTACTATAGTAATTTCTATAGTAATTTCTATAGTTGATCTGACCTCGCTTTACATGGTACATGGGTGGAAGAGCGCGATGAAGGGATCAAAGGTCGCTGTATTGATTATTGACGCCAAATATAGGGTTTTGGTAGGAGTGGTGTATTGTGGCGTAATGAAAGACGTGACAAAAGAATAATGTCGATAACCACACCAAGAGAAACATGAAATAGGTGCATGGTAAACCACATGACATAATCTTCCCGCGGCGCGTGGACGGACTTGTTCGGCCGACATGGCTGAGGAAGAAGATATATCAGCAATATGATGCATTTTCTAATGAGAAGATGCTTCATGTAAAGTTTAATTTAAAGTACATACAAGATAAAGTTGATGAATATTCCTCGATCGCTGATACGTGTTACAAGCCACACGCACACACACGCTGGACAGACTTTGAGACATCATTGAGACTCCCCTTTGATTAGAGCAACAAAATGTACTCTCTAAAAAATTTCGAGTGAATAATTCACTCCTCGGAAGGAGTGAATAAAATTTCACTCAATTAAGAGTGACTTTCACTCGTTGGCGAGTGAATTTCACTCTTGTAACGAGTGAAATTTGTGTGAAACCCATTCGCCGAGTGAATTCCGAGTGAAAATTAAGCCGAGTGAATTCCGAGTGAATACATAATTAAACGCATTTGGCTAGGCCAATAGAAATTGAGAATTCCCCTGTCATGTGTTTACTCTAAGCCAATCACCAGCCGCAATTTCCCCTGGCTTGGGCGCGGGCAGGTTTACCTGACGCAGCGACGCGTCGCCTAGCTGTGCGTGGACTGTGTGCAATTGCGTGCTGTGTGCTAGCTGTGCGTGTATTATGCATAGGATCACAGATTTACGTGCGTGTAAGTGCAATCGTGAGAATCTGAGCCTGGATGTCGTGATGGACGTGAGAAAATGTCTGTCTTCAAATTGAGTGGGGCGGAGATATTATTCACATTTTTGAAGGTAAGCAAACCATAGATCGATCTAATTATAACTTATTGAGTTATTTTCAGCATTACGGGCTAGTCTAACGTTATACCTCTCCGTAAACGACCATCATAAGTAAGTTACCTTTAGGGTTCTATACGAATAACCCCGGGCCGCCCGTGGCACAGTTAGCTATATGGGGCTGGTCATACCATAGAACACCTTAAGAACAGCTAGAGGCCGAAACTCAACTGGTACACACTAGGTGTTGGGATCTAATAATACGTTGAGTCTTTAGACTTTAGTTTAATTGTACACGTTGGGATCTAGGGCTTGAACTATTCAAAAAAAAAAAAAAAAAGAGTGATGAATGAAACGTTGGTCGTTAGCCATTATGCCGAATTGACATTCGTAAGCATAATATCATCACATAACTATACACAGCCCAGTCGCTGTGTGTACGTAGGTACGTCTTAATTTACAGCGACTGGGCTGTGTATAGTTAATCATCACACAGAGATTACTGTGGTCGAGTGTAGAGATCGAACTTTAACTGTTACTAAGCTGTGCTAATTAAAGCAATAGATTTAAGAAGCGCCTAGCGCCAGACACGTACTCTACATTGCTATTGTTGAGTTGACAGCCGAATCACTGACACTGGTCTGTGTTGCCAGATGAGATGGTGATCTCGATCAGGACGGTAATAAAGAATGGTGAAATTTTGTGATTTATGATTATCGTTCATTATATACACTGTATGTTGTAAAAAGGACTTTTATTTGCCGCTACATTCGAGCATCCAAACAGCTGGGAGAATACACGTACACTAGCTCCCACGTCATGTGTCGTAATCACCTACATACTAGCGTTACTGTACCACTAGGTAAGAAGTATGATGCGTGTTCTGTTCGTGTTAAGTGTTGGTCCACTGTGACATCACACTTCTAGCTGAAGATCAGCGTGCTCACACATCATGGAGATTGATCCCCCTTGGAGCAGACGATGACTGGTACTATTTTCAACATTGTGTTTTTATGAAAGTTACAGGTGACCTTATGTACCGGTATTGAAATTTGGCAGAGATCATCTTTGGGTCTTTAATTCTAACATTAAATATGCTGATGTAGCTAAAAAAGTAATTAGGCCTACCCCGTACTAGCTTTTGTATTGGTGCTCACTTAGTATTTGTGTGGACAAAACAACTGCATAATTATTGTCTTGTGGAAATGAGTTCTAAATCCATTTCTGAACCTTGTGTTTTCATACTTTCCTCCAGATAAAGGCGTAGACATGACAGCTCTTTGGGAGTGATGGTGATTTAAAGGAACTCGGTGTAGGGGTCATCATTTGGAGAACAAAGACAGATATTGATAGCTGTACAGTCTCTGTCACACGAAGAGGGTGCAGATCACCAGATTGCAAAGTACCAGATGTGGTCAACGACTAGCCATTGAATTCAGGGTTGACGAATGCTGGAAACACCGGGCCAACATCAGCGAAGGAGCCTCTGAGATATGGACTTCCATTGCATTAACCCTGCTGTAAGCTATTCTGTTGTTTTCCACTATGATTAATGAAGGGAGACTAGTTTGAAATTGATTTATATTTATTTTACATTCTAGAGTCTTAGTAATTACATAAGAGGCTACATTAAGAGACTGAATGCTTGGTTGGTTTTATTTTGTTTGAAATGATTTTCAAGATACTTCATGGAGCAGTTTTGGAGCTGTCCTTCCCTCTGAAAATGAATGTCTTGACAGGTTAGTACTTGTATTTAAGAAAAATGTGTACCGTGTACTTGCCGTATCGATAGAAGTGAAAACCATGTTATGGTCAGTCTTGAGTTGTGTAAGTAGAGCTGTTGCTTATGTCAAATATGTATGTTAAATGATTTTGCTCTTCAAGTTTATAATGTAAACTGGAGGAACCTACTATCCTCATGCCATTTGTATTATTCATAAAGCCATTAGATTTTACTATTTGCCCAGGAATTCAACACACACATCACTTCAAGGGGGAAGAGATACTTCAAAAGCTGAGGGAAGGAGTTCTGACTGTTCCGAGGAGACATCTGCACACCCAGATCATTGCAGCATATTTGTTGTTGCAAATGGAGGCAGAAAACTGCACAGCGTAAGTTCAATTATTTAAAATATTATTATTATTCATATATTATATTATTGGTCTGGAATACCAGTTTCCCATTGTCATGTCTTGTACTACATTTCCATCCAATATATAAGCATGTAATTTGCCTGTTCATTTTTTTTTTTGGGGGGGTCTTCTCAAGTATAGAGAAAAGCAGACTAAAATTTGCCCCCCCCCCCCGAAAAAAAAAAGAAGAAAGAAAGTACAACTGTAGAAGGGACCGGTAAGTATAACATTGTTAATGAAGTGATGGTTATAGATTTAAAAATAAAGACTGGTATACTTGTATGAGACATGTAAACACAGTGTACGTACAAGACTCCACGCTGACTTATTTTCTTGGTAGCCCCATCGGGCCACATGTATATTGATTTGATAATAGTCCTAATACTTATGATTTAATCATCACAATGATTAATAAAAAAGTGGGAGTTGATGTGCCATGAAGTTCAATGGATAATCACATCTTGTATAATTTTTTTCTACTAACTGTGCACATTCACACTTAACCTATCTGCATGAAATTTTCACATGTATTAACTGATATCTGGCTCAAGTAGCAATAAATGTACAATGTACTTGAAACAGTGGTATTGAATAGCAATAGAAATTAATGCCAAGAAAAAAAAAAACATAAAAATAGTTCAGCCCCTTAAAAGATTAAAATGAGGGCCAAATTTTTGATGTTATATATTTGCGTCCAAGAATATGATTAACATTCTTCTTGCTTTCTTTTTACATTCAGATACCAAGTAGTGAGCTAAGGATGTTGTAGCCAAGGCTGTTGCGATGCAGTACCCCACTTTGTGAGACACCACACAAGGTGCAAAAGGACATGTAAGTTTATACTCGTAAGTTTATGTGATCTACAACTTTTTTTAGCCCTCTTTAGCAGAAAGCTTAAGTGACATACCTTGTAACATGGTATCTTATTCATCTAGCTTGCAAAAACTTCAACATTTTCAACTTTTCTCAAGAGCTAGTGGACAGAATTAAGCAACCAAACGAGGAGTTGATCATCCTTGTTTAGTTAGGGGGCAAGGACCCAAAAGTTTTTCAGGTTATGGGCATGACCCCCCCCCCCCCCCCCCCCCAAAAAAAAAAAAAAAAATGGCCTTTACAGGGAAATTGCATCTATTTCTTAATCAACTTATTGTGCAAATATACAGGCAATGTGGGGACTTTTTATAATCTTTGATGTACCTTCTCATAGATGTCTAATAGAGTTGTGTGCAGATTGGCCTGATTCCATGACTTAGGTTCGATATTAAACGTTAACTTCAACGTAACATAATGTAACTTAAGTTCCAACATGCCAGTTGCGCCATTCATTTATAATAAACCTATTCTCGTTTTCTTCCATAAGAATGCCACTACATGTATTTCTACTGCTATCAGATCTTCATCAGTTATAGTCAACTCTGTGCCAAAGTTAAATTTGTTGAGACTCAAGAAAAAGCTTTGACTTACAATGCATTGTTATATTTCAGGAGTATACCTGTATGGCAAGGATCATGGATTCATTGAGTATCGTTTTAAGACCCTGAGGAGCTATGACACCACTCATCACCTCAGGCAGAGAGAGAGAGTAGTTGCAGCTCCCACCAAGCACCTGACCGAGCACCATTCCATCGTTAGATTAGAAGCCCAATGAGAAGAGACAGCTACCATCGGTGTATAGGTCTAAATACCCTAGCTTTTTCCTCTTTTGAGATACAGTATATGCTCCTCTGACGTTGGAACTTACATTCTTGTTGAAGAGTCAGCCTCATCAGGCTCAGCGGTAGTTTAGCATGAAGCTGTTACCAGGATGTACTGCAGCACTTCAACATTAAAAGTAGAACAGGGCTCGCCGATGAAAAGAGTTTGTTGCATAGAATGTGTGATTGTTAATGCTTTAAATTGTTGATTGTTGTATATATACTAGTAACTGAAAATAGTTTTGACTTATATAGTCAAGAAAAAATCTCCTCTTCATGGCCACATGTTAATCAATACATTCATCTGTAAGGTGTTCCAAGCATATGAAAGAATGTTTGGCCACACACAGCTTGGCATTCCGCATGATACGAATCTGGCTGTGCTCATGATTAAGCACCCCCTTCTCTCCAGGCAATTCTTTAATAAAACCTTTTTATGGTCTAATATTCAAGAGAGAAAACTGTTGACAGACACTCGTATGTATTTTTTTTCTTTCCGTCATTTTTTTTTTTGAGGGGGGGGGGGGGATGCTACAAATAGCAGCTAAATAGTAGGATCTTCCAATGGTCATCCATGCTCTTGGGATGAAGATTATGTCTCCATGTTGTGATTAAGTTACCACATACATTTGTCACCCCTTTGATTAACAGTGATGCAGTACAATATGCATGTGCTCAAATTCATTGCATCCATCTTCTTTGGAGTAGAGGGAAAAATCTTTAAAAAAAAATAAAACAAAATAGATGGGAATCATTGATCCCTAGGGTTACGGGACCCAGAGTTATTTTATACATTTTCACCTTCATGTAATTGATGTACTGTACTTTGAAAAAACTTGTGGGTAGAAGCTCAATTGGTTCAACTTCTTTTTCCACGAAACTGCAGCCCATCATTGATAAATCCATGGCATTAGAGTAGATGGAGCCAAATAGATTAGTTCACTAATGTGCCAAGTCAAACCTATGGATAATTCTTCCCTTGACCTCATAACAAATTATTAAGATAACCTGCAACTGACAATCATATTTTGTTATAGAGTGTTAGCAGTGATGTCACAATTGCCCACCATGAGGCTGCGTTCACATAGAAGTATACTATTTGGGTATTCGGGGCTCGTTTTCGAGGGCACGCAAATAGCTTGAATCGAACGATAGGATTTCCTAACGCCGGTTCACATAAGAGGGCACTATTTGAATGTACCGAATAGCATAGAATAGTGTAGCAAAGTGGGAATCGAGCTTGTTCGATTTTCCTGCAGCGTATACCGTCTCACGTTTATGAAATAATGACAATTTTGGTCTGGATTTGCCCTTTAGCAAAAATAAGCATGTAGACTGACATTCTGATGCAGTTTAGAAATTGTTAATAAGATTTGCTGGGATGAAGGAGGAAGAAATCCTCACTGCATGGGATGGCAAGTTGACGGTGAGGGTGATGGTGTACTGGGTGCCCGAATAGCGAATACCATATACTGTATACACATGTACTTCTATGTGAACGCAGCCTAACGAAGTCAATTGCCTAAACTGACTAGAAATCAAGACTGCATACAAAAGCTGCAGCAATGTTTACTTCAGGGAAACCTAAGACAAAAGAACACCTTTGTTAGAGAGGCATGCATGAATGAATATTGATCGCCTTTGCTATGGAAGCCACCATTATGGTGGCCAACATGACGTCAAATCACTCTATAAGAAATTCAGTTTGCAGCATTAGTTGTTGCTACATCTGGCAAAACTCGGAAGGATTACAAGTGTTCAATATTGTACAATGATGCCTTATTTAGGTGAAGAAGATCAATGATATGATACATGTTGTGTCAACTGTATTGATTGCAATTCTTTTCCCATAAATAGTAGGCCCGGTTGAGGGGGGGGGGGGGGGCTATGAGCCCTCCTCCCCTTTGACATTCCATGCCGAATTTCATGAAGGCATGATTATTTTGTGGGGTTATTGATTGTAATCAATAACATAAATATTTTCATGCTGGACGTGTCGCTGACAAATTTCATTGAAAAGGCAATGAAAAACAAAAAGTAAGAAACAAAGAAATACATGAGTAAATAGAAAAAAATAGATACTTCAGAATTTTTTGATGGCACAGTTTTTTTCTCTTTCATTTGCTATGGACGCTAGAAAGAATATTTACACAAAAAACAAATGTGCCTTTTTGGAACTTTAGTTATGGCAAATGGTCTGATTTCATGCTCAAATTAGCATAATTTAGCCAAGTGACTTTTTTTGTTGTTGAAAATCAACATTACCGTTTTATAGATTATGTCACAGGCAATTTGTGTGTGGATTTTGTAATGATCGCACGGTTGATGACCGAGGTCTGGGGGGTTTCAGGGAGGCCCCCTCTGGCTCTATCATCTACATAAATACCCCACCTAAAGCCTACTTAAAGTCAAGACCATGCTTCTCTGATCGAGTATGTTTAGGTATTTGTGCAATGTACTTGTAGAGCATCACTGTGTTACATGACAGAGGATCCAAACTTGATTAACCATGCAGTATTGAAAATGTCTGTATTTTTGTCAATTTTTCAAAGCAATCACAATTCCTGGTACATGTGTAATTGTTTTTGTATTATAATATAGATAATGGTGACTATACATTGCAAGTCTTTTGTAGCTTATCATTGAACATGCAATAATTATATTCGCTTGTAGTCGAAAATTAAACATGTTCAGGAAGGGTACTTGTAAAATTTTTCACTTTTGCACAAACTTTATGAATTTGGCATATTTTCGGGGAAATGTGTGATGCTAATATTTGAAGAGTTTGTTCGCAAAAACCGATATGTCCATTTTTGAAGATTTTGAAGTACGGTCTCTGTCATAAAGTATAAAATAATACCTTTTGAATTACAGTATATATTGGTCACTACATATAAAGGTACATTTTTGAAGTTATGATCAAAGAAGCAAACATTTTCTTATCATTCTCTGTATTTTTCTTGACCTTTAATCGCAAATATCTCCATTTGGCACATATGAACTTATCAGTTTTTGCAAACAAACTCTTCATTTGTAGAGCTTTGGGAATGACAGCTAGAATAGCATATTTACAAGGACCTTGTGATGATTATGGTGACAGTTGTTCTTAAATGATGAAAATATGTATAATTGTGACCCTGCACCTCAAAACAAACAAAAAGTCGCCAGAAATGAATTTTTAGTTAAGACCATATGCTGAAAGAGCAGACTTTAAGCTTTAAAATGATGTTTAACTCAAATCAAATGGACTCTCCTAACCTATATACATATTGGAAAGAAAGCACAAACTCGGGAAAAGTGTGAACTGAGAAAAGAGGCTCTGAAGTACAGTGTCTATTCAAGTGCTTAATCGTTACCAAACCGTGCTGGCTGTGCGATGAATGGGAAAAAAACAGGAAGTAAACCACCAGAGTAACAACAATGAAGGGATTATCAGCTTAAACTGAAATTTAATATGCCTCATTAACACATTCTGTCCATAATAAATGCCAACTTTCAAAGCAGTAGCACTATCATTTCAAAAGTTATTAGAGTTGAAAGAGAAGAATGTGGACAAGGTTTTTCAGAAATGAAAAAGGGATTCTAAAAGCACACTTAATCACTCTATTCTACCAAAAATGTTCGAGATAAACTGCTAAAAAAACACACTTTCCTGCCCGTTTTATGATACCAAATTTTAGCATAACGTAAAAGAAAACCCGCTCTTTCAAAAAATATGAAAAAGTCAAGTTCGGCTAGATTGACCCATTTCACTTATTTTCAGTCCTCATGCAAAATCAGTGTGTGCGACTTTATGTTCGTTTTGAGGTGCACCGTCACAATTATTATTGGCCACATAATTCATGGAAAACCAGATACTCAGCACATGAAGACTGTTTGTAATGGTGTACTGCTCTGTATATAGTTGAAGTTTAGATATTAAAAGAGGTATATTCCTTTTTTTTTATTTCAGGTGATCCAGTGGACATCACACATTTATTTAATATAGAGAATCAGCTCATTAAAAAAAAACATATCATGCATAGCATTTAGTACATTATCTTCTTATATCCCCCTCAATGCTACTTAAAGAAAGAATAAATTAATAAGAAAGAATGAAACAACAGCCAATTGGATTACTAGCTTATATTTATTCAGTTTCATGTATTGATCCAGGTCGGCCGGGTAGGAATGACTTTCAAAACTGGAACACAAAGTTGGCAATGCACTGGGCTACCAGTGATGGATCGTTGGCTTCAAAATACATGCACTAATATTAACAAATATCTATATTATGAACGTTGCTTGCTGTTTTTGTTTGTATTAGTTTGATTGGTATTCATTATTCCAGAAATGGCTCCAGACCACCTAGATTATTCCCAAATTCATCACCATTGTCACTTTTTCTTCCAGGGTTGAATAACTAGTGCACTGAGTGCTGTGATAGAGATGTGTGCTCATGTAGAGTGTAATTCCGTTTGGGATTGAAAAAAGATTGAAAAAGGATTGAAAAAAGATTGAAAAAGGAGTGAAAAACCTCCAGAGTTAAAGAAGAGTGAAATAAATAGGAGTGAATTGAGAGTGAGAAAGGAGTGAAAAACGACTGACAAAAGAGTGAAATACGTCGGGAGTGAATTTAGAGTGAGAAAGGAGTGAACATCCCACCAAAAACATTTCCGTCTTTTTTCACTCTCTTTTGGAGTGAAATTTCTGTTCACTCGAAATTCACTCCACTTCTAGTGATCCTTGACGTCACTACCAAGGGGAGTGAAAATCGAGTGAAAATTCACTCTTTCTTTTTTAGAGAGTAATGTTTCTCCAGATTACGTTTCATGGCATACATGCATAACGCATAATCAGTATGGGAACGAAATGAACTACAACTAGCTATGAAAGTGTGGCTCTCGTGAAAGTCAGGCATACAAGAGGAATCCATGGAAGAGATCCGCCACTGCCTTTACTCACTTTACACGCCCATTAGTAAGGTGCTCCACCAGTGGCGTAAAGTGTGTGATGATGAAGCTTTATAACGATCAAACGGGTACCCCATTATGATCATCCATTTGCATATATTGCATATTTTGCAGTGGATGTAATTAGGCAGACACACATACGCATCACAAAAAGTGTGAAGTCGAACCGATCCTATACGTTCTCGGATGTAGGTTAATGATTTCTTCTTCTTTTTTTCATCCACGCAGAGTCAAGACTATCAGCGGATAATTGGGGACAAACAATAACTTACAAGCTTTTTGTAGACATCTTCCTCGTGTCGTCTGCAAGAGAGTTGCTCTTTTCTACACATGTAAAAGAGAGTTACTAGTCCTGTAATGCTCTTCATTTATATTTTGTTCGCATTCTGAAAGAATTATCACTAATTATTTTAATCGCGCAGGATAAAAGTACGAGTTGTGCAGACTTGTGTTGTGTTTGAGATTTGCCGTTGATGTTAATGTACTTGTGTGTATATACCTGAATTAAAAATTATTTACACACGTGATACGTTGCACGGTATATGAATGCTGAACCAGCATGATCAAACAGAATATCACTTAGTGTTTCAATTTACAAATAGGGGGCTACCATTATAATCTAAAATGTATTAAAAATACCATCAACAACAACAACAAGAAACACACACGCACACGTAGATACACGAAAGAAAACAGAAAGACCCACGAGTCATGGGTCATTACCTGAGGTATCAGTCCCTCCTGTTTGCTCTCAAGTTGATAAAGCTCCCTCTTTCTCTCCAATTCCCTCTTTCTCTGCTCTTGTTGGTCATCGTCTTGGGGCAAACTGGTGTCGTACTTCTTGAGATTGAGGCGCGAGTCAGCCCTCACCCAGCGATGGACGGGGAAGACGAACCGCTTCCTCGTCACCTCGTGCTCGACCTCGACCATGTCCACGAACCAGTCGTCGTCCGACTCGCCTCTCCATAATTCGATGCGCTCCACGGGCCCGAAGCTGGCCAGGCGCGACACGGGATAGCAGTCGACGTCGCCTCGCTCGAAGTCGTCTTTCCATAGGCAGTTCAATGATATGTCTCGGGAACGCTCTCCGCGCTCGTTGTAGAACGCTATGAAGACGTCGGCGTCGGTGCCAGCTCCCTTACGGTCACCTGTCCGCACATGCACCGTGTAGTCCGGCTTCAACTTGCGCGAAACCCCGCTACCCATGTCTCTCTTCGGTGCAGCTAGGCTTGGAGTCGACCTTCTTCGCTCCTTTCGTGTTATAAGGCTCCCTATTTCACTTGAGATGATCTCCAACAGAAAGCAGCGTTTTCTAAAAGAAGCAGTGTTGTTAAGAAATAAAGCGAGGGGTGAAATAATTTGAAAAACGATGGTTAAATTTTCTCATGGACCATTTGTGGTGATGCTCCAGTCAAAATATCCTGCTTCTCACTGACGAGAAGTGGCCATGAAGGCAATCGATTGTTTACCTGCGTATCCATGGGTTTGAAGGCATTGTGCGGAGGGTTCCATTGTGCTTGATAGATGTAAGGCAAGGGGGCATTACATAACAACACGTTCTTGACGTCAAATGGACCGGTTACATTATTTACTATGGGTGAATTTGAAACGCTAAAACCTACTCTTCAAAACAGTTTGACAATGACCTTCTAAGCTGTCTAAATCTTTTTCGTAAGAATACGCGTGAGAAAGACACACAGACGCCCACAACTACTTATCACAAACCATAGAATGCACACTGTCACACAGCAAGGAGAAAACATGTTTCAGAAGTACTGGGGAAGAAAATGTCGATATGTTATCGTGTGTAAAAATGCACACTTATTCTATGATTACATATATATCTACACATGTTTATCACAGATAATTCTTGTATTGATATTGTTGGAAGAGATATCATTTAATCATTTATAATATTTATATTCATTATTTCTCTGTTCCTGAAAGGCAGTCTTTCATTGGACCCTGTTCACAACAATAATCATTCATTTTTGTGTGTCACTCTTGGCTAGTTAGAAGGAACTAATTAGAACTTGACACAGCGAGTACTTCACTAAAGCAGAGGGAAATAGAAGTAACGCTTCTGAAAATAATGCTTTTCTTTGTCGAGTGCTAGCTCTGATGGCCAATGTTGATATGCGAATTATCCGGCTTGTATGATTTCGGAACTCATTGCTGAGCTGTATTCTCTCTCTCTCTCTCTCTCTCTCTCTCTCTCTTTGTCTGATAAGGGGCCAGAGATATTGAAAGACGTAGGATTTCGCCTTATGAAAGAAGTGAGATTAGTAATTATAGTCTGGCATGAGACAATCGAAAGATTGGAGAGTAATCTGTTACAAGCATATGTACGGCTGTCATATCTATATTTTCTTTGATAACAATCGTGGTTTCCAAGGGAGAAATCTGGCAGAAGACTATCATAATGGTCACATTGTACTGGGATTTCTTGTGGTATTCTGTTTTACACATTTACTCTGAACAGTCAGAAAGTGTTTTACATCAATGGTAAACAAGTGATAATGGTCCCTCAAATGAGTTTGTACGTCCGTACTTTCCAATTCAATAGATATTAAGGTAGATGGAAACAGACTTCTGGAAATAAACAGATAGGCGATGAAGGGGAGGATAGCACTTTTGTAGTTTTTGCTAAATACTCTCTTGCTTAACAGGTAAGTTGAAAATAATATCAACCCGTTGAGGACGAGTCCCGAGTATACTCGGGCAAGTGTCTATGGGAAATGCGTGTTGTAGCAAAATCAGTGGGTTATGGTAAACTCAATTCATGTCGTAATCAACAAACACAAATACATTCAAACACGCATACAAAATGCACTTTGACCATATGAATACATGTTATGTAGAGAGCGAGAAAAAAATATATACTCGCAGTGTACTATTATGATCATGTATGTATGTATGTATGTATGTATGTGTATACATATACATATATATATATATATATATATATATATATATGTATATATATTTCATACATAAATACATACATGTGTACAGACATTTCTTTCTGAGGTATCTACTCAAGTACGTTTGCATTACAAAAACAAATTTTCTTGCTTTTTTTGGACTTTCCTTGTCATGAAAATGTGCATTTCGTTTGAATTATTGTCAATTTTAATGTAGAGTAGATTAAATTGTTGCAATGTTAGGACAAATAAACAAAATCAAGCGATTTATCAGAGCTGCGTTCGATTCTTGATTGCAGAAAAGAAAAAAAAGACACTTCTTCTATTGCTTGTTCCCGAAGTAAACACTTTTCAAGTAAAAAAAAAAGACAAATCATTTCAGACAGAATCAGATGCAGTTTAATGCAAGCTATGTAAAACGATTCAGAATGAGGCACATTTCGTCATTGCTTTTCCTTTGTTGCACATTGGTTGTGAAACTTGGAATTCGAGGCAGACAGTTTTAAATCATATTTTTACATTAATCCTAGTTTTTTTCAGTGTTTTCTCCCTCGTGGACAAAAAGAAGGATTACATGGAAAAGAAGATGAAAAAACTCTGAATTCTATACTAGGTGCGCCAACTTCTCCTGACTCCATACGATATTAGAAATTCATGGCAAAAGTTCAAAAGGGAGAAATTATCGATTGCCATCTTAAGTGTACTGCGTCTTCAATCTGTAATTATTATCATTATTATTAACTATAAAGGGGAGAGAATTGAAAGCGACCAATTCACTTTAACTCTGGGTTCAATAAATGCCAGTGGACATCACATATATGTTTCAAACTCACCCGGTCACGAGATCGCATTTTGAATCGTTTTAACTTTCAAAACGATACGTTTTTTCAATACTCTGTGTTTTTTTTCCTCTTACGCACTACACATTTTTCCTCTACTTTTCAGTGTTGGAGATCCATTGTTCACGAAACTGGTCTCTCACAACTCGAGATTTTCCTGTTAAAGGATCCACTGTAGATTTATGGTATACATATTTGTAAAGAGGGAAAAATAACCTTTCATCGTGCAACTGAAGCTATCGATTGGTTCATGATGGCCGTAAGTCGTCGATTTTCGCAGAATACGGCTCAAGGGAGTCATGCAGTTTCTTTATTATCATGTAACTTTAACTATTTCATGATCCTTGGGAGAGAAAGCAAGCATAAAATCAATAGATATAATGACACTGAAAAATCGAACGAGAAATCAAAACCGCTCTGATAATGTAACCGCTTCTTCTTAAATCTTCCTCACCCAAGTCATTTTAAGTGATACCTTATCAATGAGAAATTTTGTAAATGTTTTTGTATTGATTATCCAGTTTACTGAATAGGGGTTGAAAAATATGTTTTTCTTTCCGGTCATAAAGCTGAGAAGCCAATGGGGAAACAATTCTCTCTGTGACTTTCAAAAGTAAGTCCAGTCGAAGAGATTGAATTACGTTTTTTTTTTTTACATATTTGAATGAATCAATATCTACATCAATAAGAAAGTCCTTCCTATATGGATTATTGGGTTGACCTCAATCAATATCACAACTATCTTCTGCAAGCAAGATGTGTTGTATGTTAACTAAGAGGAAAAGTCCCGAGGATAAATTCAAATTATCCGAAAGTGACATCAAAGCAAATATCAAATAATATTAAAGCAAAGCGTCCACCATGGATGATTGTTCAAGAAATACCCTCGCATTTGGATACGACTTTGGAAAAGCATGGAATGTGGTAGTACTCGGAGGGACGAAAAGAAGAAAGAATGTGACAAAAAAAGAAAAGAAAAGGAATGTGAAATTATGAAGGAGAGCCAACAGTAATATCTTGTAAATTCTATTCAGGAAAATTATGTGGTGACAAATCTAGCGTGAAATAGATGCAGTAATATTCAAATAACAAAATTAACAATTACATACTTTGATGGTGTTCAAGCTTACTTAAGTACCCAGCTATCAACGTGTGTGCGTGTTTGTGTGTGTGTGTTTGTGTGTGTGTGTGTGTGTGTGTGTGTATGTGTATTCTGTGTGTGTAGAGTTGTGTGTGTGTGTGTGTGCGCGTGCTATTGCGTATCTTTCCCCTATCTATACCTTTTCCACTTCCTGTCATCCAAATGCATAGTTTGACAAGCTGAGTCTTTCAGAGCATCTTTCTCTGTTCTTAGTTCTATTTTACTGATGTGCATGCGCACTGGATCCTGCAGTTACCTTAAACAGTGTTAAAGGAGATCTGTAGAGCAAAATATACCTGTTCTTCATCCGTGTCGTCACAAACTGACAGTCGAGAAAGCTCTCCGGAGACACCGCTAATGCCAGCACCAGGTACACTTCTTCAATTCAATTTCAAGGGGTATTTTATGCCACGTACTATTTGTCCGCTCTCGTTACTTGTAATGTACATATTTCAATGGTTCAATTAGTTTTGTAGTTGTTTTGATTAATTTCTCAATGCTAATTCTCGCGCATAGATAAGCTTTACTGGTTCGCTTCAGATATAATATTTTTTCACGAGCCGTGTTTAGAACTAATTGTTCTTTCAACAATATTGTTAGTTAAATGGGCTAATTCCATGGTTCAGTTTTGCAGCTTTTTGTCTTTGCTAATTGTGTCTGTGTATTTGAAAGTTTGTGCATTTTGTGAAAGCACATCAATAGCATGTAATCTACTTCCTGTTGTGGCCACCCTTAGCAATGCTGAGCGCAAAGTATATATTCATACGAAAGTTGCCGCCTTTGTATTAAGTGTTTTTTATGTTACGATCGATTTAAAAATGTGAAATTATGTTAGTTTCTGAAATCGGATGGAAATATTTTGCGACGAGATTCTTAGCTTGTTACCCTCTTGAAAAAAAAAATCATACCAGAGTGGCATGAAATCATAGCTCTGCTTATTCTACTTCTTTTCATTCCTCTTCTTCTATAATTCTTTATCAAATCTAAAAGCCACACAATGTAAACATTGATTTCTGCAGATTGAGTAGAATTTAACAAAACGTTATCAATTTCACTAAAATTCAAATTCGAAATCAAAATCAAGTAAAACCTCATTTAGAACGTAGAAAAGAAATAATTTATGTGAAATTTGGCAAGCATTTTATTGAAAATGATACACAGGCAGCAAAGAATAACATGTTCATGTCTATGATCGGTACAAGAAGAGGTGTGTATAGATAAATTTATTCCTACATTCTGGAGGTAGCGACTAAAAAAAAAACCCAACAACAACAACAGCAACAAACTTGCTTGTACTTTGTGGTTACCTCAGGGGGAGCGGGAAAGATGGGGTAAACAGCCTATACAATTGCAAAAGTACTAAAGTACTACTAATTACCATTTTCCACGAAACCTGCAAGTTAGTGTAGGTAAGCATGTCATGACTCCGTAAGACTTATTAAGTGTATTGTAATCTGAAATCATTTTTTTTCATTCTCTTTGAGATGAAACGAGGAAGTATACATTTTACAGTGCACACCCGTTATAACGAAGTTCTCAGAGCCGACCGTTTTCATTTGCTATCCAAATGTAGTCGAACAGTAAAGTATATAGCGATTATATCCATGACATTATTTTGATCTTTTACTTCGTTGTAACAAGAAATTTGTTATAACTGTGTTCGTTATAGATTGCATTGTACATACTGCGCCATGATCATTAAAGATAACTTTTAAAAAAGTAATTACTTGATAAAAAGATAAAAAGGGGTTGGAGTTACTGCATCGTTGAAGAAGAATGTACAAATCAATCTAAACAATTGTGAAGCAACATAACAAGGTTTATCGCTACTTCAGCTACAGTAATTTACAAGTTGTGGCTACTACCGAATTAGTACCCCCCCCCCCCCAAAAAAAAAGAAAAAAGAAAAGATAGAAAACAAGATAAATAGAATAAAATAGTGTTTTCTTTCTGTCCGATCGCAATAAAACCACTATACAGTTCGTTTGGGGTAACCTTTATTCTACTTATCTGAGATTTATCATCATCAATTTAAGATAAAATAATGCTGTGGCGTGTTACGTTGAAAATCCGTATACATACAATGCGGATTGTTTTGAAGATGAATGATCCATGACCACCATCATCGTACGTCATCAGCAACTGTGAGGCTCTGTGAAAGTTTCACAGAAGTTTGCATGCTTTGGTGCGGTATGGAAAAAATGTAGGTCTTAGAAGGAAGAATAATTCTGCGCAGGAAAATATATGTTTCGAGGTATAAATTCTCTGCTTTTTGGAATACACATTACCAAGTTAATACACTAAACCTCTGCGTGTTTGGAATATTATTATGATATGAAACATAGTTGTCGCTGCTGAATTACATTTTTGATTACTGTTCTGAGTAGCCTTCCATCCGCACTTTGGGAAATGACATGTATATAAATGTAGGCTAATTATTAAAAAGAATCAATTTCTTTCTATGGTAGTGTGCTTTTCTTTACGTTGTGAATTTACCATAACATTTTAGATTATGTTCCAGGTCTGTATAAAAAGTATTACACTCCTGTCACTTCGTTTTCCGTTTTCCGCTTTGATTTCTTTTACTCTCTTAAATCTAAAGCTATCTAATACTTGTTAAAGGTGAGCTTTAATGAACGTCAGATAATACTGTGATGGCTTAAGCTATTGTTTTGCTCTCGGAGTTGATTTACCAGCGTTTACTGACAATAGCTCATCGTGAATTCTGCAAACAGTCACTCAACAATACTCAAAGCAAGTTTCAAATCACACTCACAAAATTGATAGGGCCTATTATAATTCTCATATCTCTTTCTTGCATTCTACTGTTTCTCCCCTTTTTGCCCTTTACTCCTTCTTCTTGCCATTAACGTCTCCTTTTGTCTCATTTTCGTTCATTTGTTTCGTTTTGGTTCAAAAAATATAATATTGTTTCCTTGCAATCCTTCTTTTTCAGGAATCTTCGGACACATCAGATGTCATTATAGAATACAGACTGTACCATTTGTTGCCACAAATTCCATATACGCATTTTAGAGACTTCTAGTGCCAAACGCAAAGTTTAAGAGACTGAACTGTACAACCCCCGGTATATTGTTGCAAACCCTACGAGATATTGCGACCATATTATTCAATCAACAGTATAATCCCTCTTGAAAAGAAAAACGTCATGGAATCAGCAACCTCTGCAAGCAAGATGTACACTGAGATTGGCCTAATGAAAGAGAGAATTGACCAAACCAGTCTTGGTATCACAAACATTGGTGTTAACACTGCCGGTTGGACATGGAGAATAGTATGGTCGTGGACGAACCTACTACAGTTGCTTCTCACGGTTGTCGGCATCGTAGGCAATCTCCTGGTCATCTTTGCCCTGCTCGGGCGGAAGGCAGCCCGATACTCCACCGACATCTTTATCGGTGCGCTGGCCGTGGCTGATTTCCTGACGTCCGTCTTCATGATCCCCATCCCGGTGGCAGGGCGGGTTCCAGACACCCTCGCTGGCAATGTCTACTGCAAGCTCGTATTTTCCAGCTACTTAATGTGGCTATTCGTCACCGCCTCCGCCTTCATCTTGACGGGGATGTCTGTGGAGCGCTTCGTAGCCGTTGTCTGCCCGTTGCATTTCCACCAGATCTTCACCAAACGACGGGTGTACTTCTATCTGGCGTCCGTTAGCGTCTGTGCAGTTTTCGCCAATTATTGTTTCACCGCGACAGTCAGAGTGATCGGCAACCGGTGCGTGGACACCAAGACGCATACTCTCCGAATCTACCTAACCATTTACCTCTTCGTCTTGAGAATGGGCGTTCCCGTATTGACGATGCTGGTTACCCAGATAGGAACAGCCATATCCTTGCATCGCCAGTCCCGTGAACTTCAGGCAGTTCTTTCAGCGGGCACCGGCAAAGACAACACCCCTAGCTTTCACGTCAAGGCTCGAAACCGCATGGTGCAGATGACAGCCACTGTGGTCATCGTATTCATGCTCAGCCTGGGTCCGAACCACGTCATCATTATGATTTCGGCCGTCAAGGGCACCTTGGACGACTATCTATTCAGCCCCTTCTATTACGCTATCGTCTTTCTCACGCTCCTCAACTCCTGCGTCAATCCGTTCATTTACGCCGCTCGCTACCCGAGATTCCGTAAGGCCATCCGGGGCATCTTCACCGCGGGCCTGAGCGGGAAACGGGCGCCTGTTTTCGATCACGGTGTCGGTGACAGTCACTCAGATTCCACACAGGTCGATACTAGTAATCTGGCCTCAGTATCCAGTGTTACTATTAAGGCTGTGTAGATTAGCACATTCAGATTTGGCTCTGATCGACAGTCTTGAATGTGAATCTAACGTCTGCGGCTGCCGAGTAAGTTTGTACACTTTGATCTTACTCTCTGTATATGTCTATAACATATATTGTGCTGACAATATTTGCTGGTAATTTCCACACCCTGATATCATAATTGTAACTCAACATTTAACAATCAATGTACACAAATTCAGGATATTTGGACTTGGTTTTGATATACACTATTGTCATGTTTAGCTTCACACTGACCCTGACAGAAGAAAGGGATCTATGACAGCACATTGATGTAGGCCCTATAATAGAAGACATATTGCAGCATTAAGGTCATTATTTCTACATAAGACAGGAAATTCAAGTGACACATAAATGCATCAGCAAAATATCTACATGCGTTGATCGGACTGCCAGGCAAAATACACCAGTGGCCGAGTGCCCCCGGTCATTAGAAACATCCGAACAGCATTTTTCATTAATAGGGATTTTAACTCCTTTTTGGGCACTCGTGTAATTCGTGACTTTTGTGTGTGTGTGATAGTTATTGATAGGTAATGAAAGTACCAATGAAATTAGTGAACGGTACAAATTCTAAGATTGTAGTTTGAACATAAGGTTGTTTTACTCCTGTGCTCCTTTGGAGAGACCGATGTGACTCCTTAAATTGATAGATGTGTAAGTCCCCTTATGACGTTGATGTGTATGAGTACATTGTATGTGTGTGCGTCTGTATATGAACGTGTGTGTGTGTGTGTTTGCGTGTATGTTTGTGTATGTGTTTGTATGCATGTGTTTGTATGTACCATGTGTGTGTATGTATGTACACTCTTTCTTTTCATTCCCTCTTCTTCTTTCAACAGGTCAGTAGATTTCTCATTACAGGACGTGCGGTGGTTTTGTTACGACCGTCAGGGTCTTCCAGCATTGAATCGATTTAATGGCTGATTCGATATTTGATTTTGACTTCAGTCGTTTGAATGAACAGGATTTTCATGATATATTTGTATTTGATTCAAATAATCAGAATGCCACTGCTTCGCTGTCATTTGACAACCTAATATCCAAAGATATTAATTTTCATACAAATGATATTTTTAATGATAAATTTCAAGATATTTCTTCGCCATATGTCACTGTTAATCAATTTAAGTCCAAAGATGTTAGCGAAAAGTTCTCCCTGATGCATATGAATATAAGAAGTTTAAATAAAAACTTTGAAAATTTGCGTATTTTTTAAGATAATTTTACAGACTCATTTTTTTCCGTAATTGGGCTTACAGAAACATGGCTCACTGATAATACTGCCTCTTTATTTAATCTCCCAGGATTTCATTTGATAAATAACGACAGATATAATAGAAGTGGTGGGGGTGTTGCCTTCTATGTTAAATCCAATTTTGATTTTTTCATTCGAAAAGATATCTGTCGAATGGAAAGTTTTGTTGAATCCTTATTCATAGAAATCAAAGTGCCTAATCGGAAAGATATTTTATCAGGCGTAACATACAGGCCCCCTGATGCTAATATAAAATTATTTTTTGATTATTTTAATGAATTATTACAAGAATCTTCAGTTTTGAATAAGGAATGTTATTTAATGGGTGACTTTAATATTGATTTAAGTAAATGTAATGATTCTTATTATCCCGAGGAATTTCTCAATATTATGCTCTCTGCATATTTCTCACCCTTGATTTCAAAACCAACCCGTGTAACAAAACAATCTGCCACTTTAATAGATAATATTTTTTGTAATGTAAACCCTTTTCCTGATTCTGCTATTATACTTACGGATATATCTGATCATTATGCTATTTATATGTGTTCATCTTTACAGTTAAAGACGAAAATACCTCAGAATTATGAAAGAAGGCGTAAGTTTACACCTCAGAATATAGCCCAGTTTCAGGAATCTTTGATGGAAATTGACTGGTCTGACTTATATGTGGTGCAAGATACGAATGTAGCTTATGAAATTTTTATAAATAAGATTGTTACTTTGTTAGATACACATATTTCATTAGTTAAAAAGAAGTTGGGTAGTTATAAACGTGATCCAAGATTGCCATGGGTGTCAAAGTCATTATTACGTTCAATTAATCGTAAAAATAATTTGTATTATGTAAGTAAGGCTAAAAAACCACAGCAATCCCGTGATAAGTATACTGCATATAAAAATTCTCTCACTATGGTATTGCGTAAAGAAAAAAGGAATTATTATATGAGAAAATTAGATTTGTTTAAAAATGATATGCGCAATACTTGGAAATTGATAAATGAAAAATTGAATAAGCATAAGGAAAAAAATGTTATTTCTAAAATTAAGAATGATGGATTTGAAATAAAAGATTTACGTATGATAGCAGAAATATTTAATTCACATTTTTCAACTGTTGGCCGGAATCTTTGTGCAAATATTCCGTTGTCTACTAAAGAATTTTATGATTATCTGGACGTAGGTAATCAAAATTCAATCTTTTTTTCCCCTGTAACAGTATATGAGATTTTAGATATTGTTCATAATTTACCTTCTAAAAGAAGTTCTGGTTATGATGATATTGATAATATACTGTTAAAAAATATAATACCTTATATTGTTGATCCTTTGTTTCACATTTTTAATCTATCAATATCACAAGGGCAGGTACCAGATGTTATGAAAATATCAAAAATTGTTCCAATTTTTAAAAAGGGTAACAGGGAAGAATTGAATAATTACAGACCTATATCTCTTTTGCCTAATATATCTAAAATATTAGAAAAGATAATATATTCTCGAGTTATAGATTTTTTTAATAACAATATTATCTTTCACTGAAAAAGTATCTCGAGCAATTGATAAGTTTCAACATACTGCAGGAATCTTCCTGGACCTCTCCAAGGCCTTCGACACGATTAACAACGACATTCTTCTTTATAAACTTAATCATTATGGTACACGTGGGAAGGCCTTGGAGTGGTTCAGAAGCTATTTGAAAGACAGAAAACAATTTGTTTGTATAAACAATGAAAAATCTTCTTTGCGCTCAGTTGATTGTGGAGTTCCACAAGGAAGTATACTAGGGCCGTTACTTTTTATTATCTGCATCAATGATTTTCCAAAATCTTCAAATGTTCTTTCTTTTATATTATTAGCAGATGATTCTAATCTTTTCTTTTCTCATTCAAATCCTCATACATTAGTTGATGTCATGAATATAGAATTGAACAAGATAATGCAATGGCTAAGAGCAAATAGATTATCGCTTAATTTGCCGAAAACAAATGTGATGTTGTTTAGTAATACCCTTGATAAATTGCCACATGATATAATTTTTGAAAATGAAGTGATAAAACAGGTTTATTCTGTTAGATTTCTTGGTGTAACTGTAGACAGTAAGCTTTCTTGGAAACAGCATATAGATTGTATATGCCGCACTATTTCCAGTAACATAGGTGTAATTAATAAAGTAAAGTTTTGTTTTTCTGTTAAAAAGTTGCTAATGTTATATTCAACGTTAATTTTACCTTATTTAACGTATGGAATTATAGTATGGGGAAATACACATTCAACTTATTTGGATAGATTATTTTTGTTACAAAAAAAAAGCACTTCGAGTAATATGTAATACCTCCAAATATTCCCATACTGACGGATTATTTGTGGAGAATAAGCTTTTGAAAGTAAAGGATTTGTATTATTATTACCTTGGTCAATTTATGTACAGTTTGTATAATAAGTCACTTCCTTCAGTTTTTGAAAATATGTTTAATAAGAATAAAAATATTCATAAATACCCCACTCGTCAAACAGATGAATATCATTTGCCCCTTACCCGAACTCTATTTACAAAATCCACGTTCATCTACAGTGGCCCAAAATTTTGGAATTCCCTTGAGAAAAATATAAAAGATTCCATTAGTTTGAAATCATTCTCTAGTAATTTAAAGAAATATTTGATTAGCTCATATGTACCCCATGATTAGTTTGACTGTTTGGAATTGTTGTTCTTTTTTCTTCACCCTGTATCGAGATTGTTGACCTGCCCTTCGCTCTCTCTACTCCCCCTCTCCCCCTCCCGCCCTCTCTTTCCCTACTCTCTTCTGTGTGTGCACAATGTATGTGGATGCATACATGTGTGTGTACGTGCGTGTGTGTGCGTAATGTGTATGTGGGTACGTGTGTGTGCTTGTGTGTATGTGTATGTGTATGTGTGTGTGTATGTGTATGTGTATGTGTATGTGTATGTCTATGTCTATGTGTATTTGTATACATGTGAAAGCGTATACACTGTACTTCATGTAACCATCCGATTCGATTGAATGAAAACCAGTGGCGTATCTAGGGGAAACGGCGCCCGGGGCAAGCACGAAAATTGCGCCCCTAATTTCTGAAAAAGTGTTCAACCCCAACCCCATCCCGGTAGGGACTTTAAACAAAGTCTACATGATATGCTTTTTTCAAGCACCTAAAAGGGGTCTTTTGAGGGTGATTTAAATGTAGCGAATTTTGATAAATTTTGGCGAGCGAGCGCAGCGAGCGAGCCGAAAATTTTTGTATTTCAGCTTACAAAACATGGAATTCTTGCCATTTTTTGCTCATCAAATCTTACAATTCTAATCAAGATATAGTGACGGCCTTATAGATAACGATTTATACCAACAAACTGAGGACTTAAAAAAAAATACTCTAAATTAGTGCGCGCGAGTGAGCCGAAATTTGTATATTTCTGCGTCATCATCACGTTTTGTTCTTATCTCTCTTTTATATATATATATATATAAATTTTGTCGAGCGAGCGCAATGAGCGAGCCAAAAATTTTTGTATTTCAGCTTACAAAACATGGAATTCTTGTCATTTTTTGCTTCTTAAATCTTACAATTCTAATCAAGATATAGTGACGGCCTTATAGATAACGATTTATACCAACAAACTGAGGACTTTTAAAAAATACTCTAAATTAGTGCGCGCGAGTGAGCCGAAATTTGTATATTTCTGCGTCATCATCACGTTTTGTTCTTATCTCTCTTATATATATATATATATATATATACATTTTGGCGAGCGAGCGCAGCGACCGAGCCGAAAATTTTTGTATTTCAGCGTACAAAACATGGAATTTTTGTCATTTTTTGCTTATCAAATCTTACAATTCTAATCAAGATATAGTGACGACCTTATAGATAACGATTTATACCAACAAACTGAAGCCGAAATTTGTATATTTCCGCGTCATCATTACGTATTGTTCTTATCTTTTTTGATGTTTTTTTTTTTGCGCCCCCCCACCCGTATGTTCGAAACCGTTGGCGTCCTCTTTTGATCCAATCGGCGATCGCCTTCAGAACGAAAGAAATTGCAGCCGCTGCTCAGTGAAACATTTTGCCTGCTAAATATCAAATGACATGTGTGAACACAATAGACATTGTCATTTTGTCCGCGTCATCATCAAGTTTTGTTCTTACTTTCTTTTTTATATATATTTGGCGAGCGAGCGAAGCGAGCGCGCCGAAAATTTTTGTATTTCAGCTTACGGAACATGGAATTCTTGTGTGAACACAATAAACATTGTCATTTTGTCCGCGTCATCATCATGTTTTGTATTTATCTTGTTTGATTTGGTTTTCTGCCCCCCCCCCCCCACCATTCTCCCCCCCCCCCCTTCCGGGCGAGTTTTTTTTTTCTTCTTCTTTTTTCTTTTCTTCTTCTTCTTCTTCGTTTTTTTCTTTTCTTCGCTTTTTTTCGTTTTTTTGCGCCCCCAAGGAGTGGCGCCCGGGGCACGTGCCCCCCTTGCCCCCCCCCCCCTAGATACGCCACTGATGAAAACTGTATACTTTCAATGATTAGCTTGTACGGTACATGTATCGTTGTATTGTGTTATAAAGTCATATATAATTAATGTATTGTAGTAATGTAACGTAAGTGAGGGGACTGCAATCTACAAGTTCGCTTTTTAGCAGCCCCTCAATTTTCATTTCCATGAAGTTCTTTTAAGAACCAATATGTATTATTATGTTCCAATATATGTAATCATGTCAAAGTGTATTACCTGTGTTTGATTGGAAATGAAAATAAAAAAACATGCATGTGAACATGCATGTGTGAAATGAAAATGTATAGCAGTATCGGGAGGAGTTCTAAAACACTGAGGTTGTGGACATATTGTATATAATTTATATTATAAAGTCCACAAAATGTTTAACCTTACCTAACATAAATAACATTCTTGATTTTCAAATTGTCTTCAGAATACGCTCAAGTTAGATGAACGCTCAGAGATTATGCAGCAAATCTTAATCCATCGGACCTTTACAAAGTTAATCTCACTGATTTACCCCCATTTTTAAAATGATGGATAGTTCATTACCCACGTGATTGCAGATACAAGAAAAAAGATATTTCGTCTTTTCATTATTTAGCTACGATTTATAACAGACAACCTGATAACTATAATGATTTAATTAGCTCATCAAAATAATCATACATTTTGGTATTTCGTCTTAGATAGAGTAGGCCTGTGATACAATTTCTTGTGACATTGTTATATTGTTTGGTGTCAAAGACATTTTATTATATAATTGGTATCAACTCTGCCTTTTTTTTCTCTCCTTCTATTGTCACATGCTCTTTGACGTTCATCAACGCTGAATTGCAAAGCTAATAAACCTCAGCAATACACCTGAGATTTGAAGACTGATTGTTATTTTTAGACTGCAGATGACGCTTACACTAACTTAAAGCATCAGGTACAAGAAAACAACATCTTTGTTGTTTGGCATTATATCGTTTTATCATAATTCTAATCCTTCATTTTTACCATCGTTACATATAACAGTCGAGTATCAAACTCTCTTTCATATGAGCCCTTCACTCTTCATATATTTCATTTCATTTCATTTTATTTCATTTCATTTCATTTCATTTCATTTCATTTCATTTCATTTCATTTCATTTATTTGTTTCCATATCCAAATAATACAAAACAGTTGCAAAGTAGCATAATCGATTTGTAAAAGAAGGTGAATGTTAAGCAGTGATACAAATGCAAACAAAAGAGCTGCATCATTGTATGGATACACGTAATTTACATAGTTGGCCATCATGAATTCACTATGAGTTAAAAAAAAACCCTCTCTAGTAAGGAATGTGGGGGGATATGGAGAAAAGTTGAACAAAAAGCAGAGCTTGTACAATTATTAGCGAGTACCCTGAGTAAAAAGTTTAAAAAAGAGTAATGACTGTTTGCGTACGTCCATGCGTACATGAACGAGTGGGCATAACGATTCAGAAGGGATAAAAGGAAGAGGTACAAGAAAAGCAATCGGACCATGTCACACACATTCAAACAAACAAACAAATAAACAAACAAACAGACAAACAAACAAACACACAAACACAGTCACAGTCATTGCTTCGATTGCAGAACTTCTGAAGCCTTATGGTCGCAATCCTTATATCTATGATTGATCCTTAATTTGGCAGCGCATTTTAGAGGATCAAAATATATTAAAAATATCCTAATTTAAGACATGCACTGTAAAAATCTGAATTGCCAATCTTATGATGGCGTGATGACAGATTCTGCAGTCAAATTATCCATGACCTCATGAGTTGATTATGTAACATCTCACTATTTGACTATAATGATAACAAAAAGTGTTTGTCTGGAATATATGGGTGTAGGACTTGTGTTTGTTAGCGCCCACGTACATGATATAGGCCCTGATCATATTATTTTAATGAAGATAAAGATTATAGTTAAGTTGTTGTGTACGATCATTTTCATAAAACACCAAAGTATTGTTATGATATGGCACGTCTACACACATTAAACAAATATATGTACAAAATGGACAGCCTTTCTGGGCATTGTTGATACACTGTATTTTTTTCCTCCCTGAGGGATATCAACTCCTGCTATGACTGATTGATTGTTGATTTTATTTTCCGCATAGAAAAACAACAACGGCTGGATTGCCCATGTCTTCCATGGGGTCCAGAACATGGAAGTTACAAATACAATATGAAACTATGAAATACATAAATTGTAAACATGAAGGTGTGAAGTACATAGACACTGAGAGAGAGAAAAAAACCCCCAAGAACAACAACATCGCATATTACAGCTGATACAACTAAATAACATAAGAAAAGGATACAAGGGAAAGAAAAGGGGAAAATAATAAATCATGACTTATATTTAACCTGTGCTTATTCAAATGATTCAGCTCTTTCTCATCAACAAAAACAAATTAAATTGATGGGACAGTGGCCTTTAAACTTTGAGATTTACATAAATGAACACTGGGGGAAATCTTAATATCCATTGGAAGTTCATTATATTCCTTAGCATATTTATACCTAAATGATTTCTTCAAGTATTCAGTTCTAGGTTTGGGAAGTCTTAATGTTTGTCCAAAACGGGAGGGATAGGAATGAGCTACAAATTCAAATTCATTTTTAAATAAGAAGGGGTTAAAATATTCATTGTGTTATACATAAAAGTAAGAGAGTGATATCTTCTTTGGTCAAGAAGTTGCCAGTTTAAGGCGTTGTGCATTTCGGGAACAGAAGCATGAGAATCAGGTTGTAATCTTAGTATAATTCGACCGGCCCTATTCTGTAATTTTTGGAGTTTATAGAGGTGTTTCTTAAACGATGACCCATATATAATGTCTCCATAGTCAAATTGAGGAAGAATCAATGATTTGTAAATTAATTTCAAAATCGATTCACTTACAGAGTGTCTTAATCTGCCGAGAAAACCTACCATCTTTCCAATCCTTGTCAACATACTTTCAATATGAAATTGCCAGTTTAAATTTTCATCACACCACAAACCTAAGTATTTAAAATGAAGAACTTGATTCAGAGAGGTGTTGTGTAACGAGACTCGTAAAACATTTTGTTTGGACATCATGTGGTTGCTTCCACATGATGTCCGCTTGAGGGCTGTTATTGAATCGAGGATTCATCAAATGAGGTATATATACTGTATACATGGTGCTTACATAGAGAGAGAAAGGGGGAGGGGTGTGTGTGTGTGTGTGTGTGTGTGTGTGTGCACTTGAACTATAACCGTTTTCATTACTGGTATACAGTTATACCTGCAGACCTTATAGCTAAGGAAATATCATGACTTGCGAAACAAGCTCAAGTTAAAGCAATAAAGGCAAGCCTATCTCATTACTTAAAAAAATAATATCATATACTTATTAGAATGTTAAGAAAAGAAAGAAAGCTCGATTGAACCTCACCCCCAGTGGCACAGAGCTTTCGGTAGCTTTCCCATTTTAAGAGTACCAATACCCTGAGTTTGTCTGTCTATTCTAGCTTTACGCACATTTGATTTCCATGGTACACTTTAACCACTAAAGACTGACTGCGTTGTACTCAGTTTGGGCAGCTAGCAAGTTAATTAGCGTCAACATAAATGGTGTAGAAACTGCATGTAGCTGACTGTTGTGCCCAAGCATGTCTTAATCTGTTTAATGTTCGTTCGAACTTCGACTATGTGTGGCACAAGGAGCTCCAAAAAGTATATCGAAGGGAATATATTGGACAGGACCTTCTAGGTGAGCTCTAATACCCCCTTTAAAAGTATAACAATGGTAGCACCTCCCGGGTATAAACATGGACCTGCAAAGTCCATGATACCCCCGTGTTGTTGCTGCACGTGCGTGCACCAGGTTGCGTGCACCTGAGAACTCGAGACCGGGGTCACACACAACGGCATTCCTGTGCACCACTCCGGCGTTCCTGACGGTCGAGCAGCGACGAAGTAAACACTGAATACAGTGGCAAGTTGAGAGGAACAACCCCAAGAACTTTGAGGAAAATGTCGAAAGTTAGAGGTAGGTGACAATGTTACGTATACTTCGTCATGAATTCTGGTGTAACCTGATACACTTATTAGGGGTGAACTGGGCACGTAGGCGTAGTATTTACGAAGTTTTTACGCTTAAATTTGTCGGGACCATTATCACTTTGCCGCTTCAATAATCTTGAATGGAATGCCTGTCTTTGAATAACGCAATTTTGCCATTCCAATCCCCTTTATGCAGGAAGACGTATTTACCCACGCACTACTACATACAAGTCGATAGATAACACGATTTACTGTACCTCCTGTCTGCGTATATTTAGCTCTGAATAACATCTATATGTGGTGAATCGCCTGTAGAATTCATTTAACTCATTTTACCCCGCGTGTATTTGTGTTTTAATATCAAGATAAGCCTATACCGACTTCCCAGACCGCATCTCCCATGAGTAAAAGATGATCACTGCAGCCCACAAATAACATGCATAAATCATGAATCGATATTATCATACCTGTGGACTATATTAATATTAGCCCCAATAAAAGCACACCGTATGTATTGATTCTGTATACATGCGGTGTAAGTCGTGACATAAAAACCAAAACAGAAATAAACATAATGGAATACGGGATGCGCAATAGGGAGATTTATTGAGCTGACATTATTACGTCATAAAGCCTTATTGTTGATATGCTGATGTCAGTAAAGTGAGGCCATATACTTGTAGTACAAAATCCTTTTAGTCATGAGTGATATCATCATGCAGTAATTAAGTAGCAACACTTTGACTTCAACAACTTAAAAAAAAAACATTAATGTTCAGGATCATGGGTTACATGTACGACCACGTGTTGTATGTACTTTGTCCGTGCTTGAAATGAAATAGCTGAATAAACGCGATACATTCGGTACTCTCCTTACTGTAAAAGAGATATTCTCCCGCTACTATTATCTACCATTCACATAAAACGATCCAATTCAGTTGTACAAGGATAGCGATCAAGTCATATTCTTCTGTCCAAACTGTAGGGTAGCTGCAGATGAGTGACATGTTATACTGAGTATACAGGCCGTAACGGGGGGGGGGGGGGGGGAGTTGGAGGGGTCGTTTGAACCCGCAAACACGCCGCCCTCCCCTCTATAGTTACGTGTCTGGTACATCACTATCTGTGATGGAAGAAGAAATTCCCTAGTCTGAGTAAATGGCGCTTAATTCAGAATCGACGGGTTATTTAACCACTTTTGTGACCTGCATAAAGGCGATGACCTTCCCGTCACTCTGGCCAAAGCAGTTTTGACTGTATCGGAGAGGAGCGCATTATATCACGCACATATTATATCAAAGGGACGGTAAATTGCAGTGAAAAGAACTCTGATCTGTTGAAAAAAAAATACTCGAGGCCAATACCCACAGAGTGATCAAAGATTCTTTACGAAATTGTTTCATTTCCCCTTTTCTTTTTTTCTTTTTTTTTTGGGGGGGGGGGTGGCATAACATGGAGAAGTTTAAATGTTTTGTTTTTTTCCAACGTCGTTCCGCGGATTCACTATCCAAGGTTGCATACGGACATTTGAGCGTAACTATTCTTTAGTGTCGAAAGTGTAGCTGCCCTTACAGAAAAAAGTATAGCCAATGTCACTGAAAACATTGTCTGGCTTGATAAAGGTTATAATCAATTATTGTAGGTTGAGAAACAGGAGCATAGGACCTACATTATAACGCCATGTCCTACAGAGTTTAATGTTTGTGTTAATCTACAAACTTTAAATAAGCATCTTTATTTTTTATTTTGACAAATGTACAGACATTAGTGAACAAAAGCATGTAGTTGGCCCTATGTACACAACATTGCAATTACTGGTCTGACTAATGTTCTCAATGTCTTAGAATCAAAATCTACTTTAAGTGATATTTCTGTGAAAATCGTTGACTTGATTTCAATTACATAGTTGAAATCATTGAGTGCCCCCTTTGTAATTGTTTAATATCAAGAAAGATAATCATGTATATGTGTTTTTGAAGGCGTAGAACTTATGCAAAGTTCATACCGTCCGTTCACGATAATAAAGGAGTAGTTTAAAGATCTCACTCTCATTGCAGCGCGAGCATGAAACGAGCTGCTAATTTCAGCTTCGATTCCAGGTCCCCTGATAATAATGAGAGTATTGTGCTGTTTATGGGCGGGAAGTGTAGAGTTCGAATCATCGTTCTGGTTCTTACATCCTAATACAAGTTTGTGTGTGTGTGTGTGTGTGTGTGTGTGTGTGTGTGTGTGTGTATGTGTGTGTGTGTTTTAACGGATATATGCCCTTCTGGTCTGGGTGTGTGAAGGGATAGGCATACATGGTAATACAAGGTTAACATCTATGACAGGACTCTCGCGATATGTCACAGTAAAACAAAACCCACGAAAACAACAAAAATGTAATTTGTGTATAATGGAACTTTATCATTTTTCTTTCTGTTTTCTTTCAAGATGGATCAGCCCATACTTTGCGTAAAATAACAAATTAACACATTTTGAGCTAGTCGTCCTGTTCAACTGTAATGTATGAATATATGAATATATATTCGTTTCTGTTTCTCTTGTCGATTTCGAAGTTTCTCGCTGACCTCGTGATGATATGATGAGTTGCTGATCTTTGCAGCCTTCATAATGAGACCCTCCTCGACTGTCAAGGAGTCCCGACACGACCAGTAGTGACGCACCTCTTTGGGGGTGTTTTCATGTCTGTTTCAGAAACGGGTTTGATTAAGATCTTTTGTCACACCATGGGCACCGATGAAGAGTGTGACCTTGCCTTTCAGTATTTGAGAGCTATGCTCCGTTTTTAAGATCTTCAAGATCTAGGATTTATTTATTTATTTTTTATTCTTTTTACGACGTTCTTCTACTGATTCGTTAACTTACTATATATATATATATATATATATATATATATATATATATAATCAAATATATCTTATCTATATCTATATCTACACTTATGATTACTTGTAATACTATGCATATACATGTATATGTACATATCATATCATACCTTTCATTTATGACAAGACTTCGTTCACCTCTACAGGATTTCGAGAACGTCTGCAAGCGGGCGAGACACTTATTTGCGCGGAAGGATATTGCTTCGCCTTTGAGCGACAGGGCTACGTTAAGGCAGGCCCGTTGGTTCCCGAAGTAGTGATGGATCACCCAGAGTTAGTTCGCCAGATGTACCGGGATTTCGTTCGCGCCGGAAGTGATGTTGTTGTCGCCCTGACGGTATGGCCGCCAGGCACAAATTATGATTAAAATTCCTCATAGATTTTACTCTGTCTGCCCAAGACCCATGAACAGATGTAGGGTCTATGAAACGTTCCATTTTTTTTTTTACAGGAAACTTGACATAACAAAAATGAAAAAGTAAGCAAATAAGCAACTCAAACTTGGTGTTCATTTAAGATTTCGTTACAAAACAACCAAATAGTGTTTTGTATTTAACACCCTGTAATCTGGTGATAAACAGTGTTCCCACAAACACGCATAAACACATACACAATAAAAAAAAAGAAGATCTTTGCTCCAACAGTAAGGCAGAATCGTATTAACGCATTATCATTTTTTTTTTCGTCATTACTCACGTCCAAATAGGATGTCTGGATTTAAATCCCATTATTTTGTTCCTTCGGCTTTAGACATCAAGGCCCTGTTTTATGGAGAGTTATAATTGATTATATGGTTGATTTCTATCATAAGTCTATTGCAGCCTGTGTGGTAAGGGAGTTTACAATCGATTGTATCTTTTGATAAAACGGGGCCCAGAAGAGATATTATTACCAAAATTTAGCATTACAAAACTAAAAAAAAGAAAACGAAACAGGTTCTGGTCTTCGACTGCGATGAAAGGGCCCATATTATGACTTCGCTTAGAAAAAAGTGGCCCGATTTCTACATACCTCGGCAGATTTTTTTAAATCAAAATAAATGGTTAATTCCAAGATGTCGAAAGGAATGTCGTGAAAAGTGTGTAAATGTATCATAACCCAAGAGTTTAAAACCGTATGGTTACTAGAAGACCTTACAAAACTATTAGACCACGGAAATTTCGTAGAGACATATGACATCAAGCATTAATCATTGTACTTAACATGAGGGCACGCCCCAGCAGCTTAAAAGTAAATAGACTTTTAACAAAAATGGGGAAAAAATCGATCACGTCACCACACCAATTCTTCTCTTGTCTGGCATGATTTGAATGCTCCTGTTTGTATCTCTTACATCTCCGTCTCTCTCTTTCTATAGATAGATAGATAGACAGACAGATATATAGATAGTTTGTTTGATTGATTATATTGTACGTCCGCAATCCTTGACCCTTCCGTTTGGATACTAACTTTAGCTTGTATCCCTCATCAACCCGTTCGTTTCTCAAAGTATTACGCAAACCGGAAGAAGATGTCGTTAATGGACCGAGAAGGACAACTGGAGTCCCTTAACAGACGAGCACTGAGAATGGCCCGCGAGGTCGCCGACGAAACGGGAACACTGATGTGCGGCGACATCAGCAACACGGGCGACTGGTTCCCCGACAATGAGGAGAGCCAGGCCAGAACGAGGGCCATGTTTAAGGTAAATCCATGAGCTTGAGCGCTCATACTTCAGCTCCGCTTTCAGGGGCAGATCCAGGAATTCCGTAAAGGGGGGGGGGGGGGCACCTTTACAAAATTAATACAAAAAATAATAATTAAAACAAAAATAATAAAGGGGGGGGGGCGGGCGCGCGCCCGGTTCACCCTCGCCTGGATCCTCCACTGGTTTTAAACAAGTTTGTCTTATTTTGCTATGTCACCACCAGTGGAAGATTTAATGGGTGTTGATCTCATTTGAAAGTAGGTCATCTACTCGAGAGGTTCCAAACAAGATCTGTTTCTGCTTGCAGCATGCGGACACTGTGTATCTATGAGATTTCTCCATCTCTATGAATGGAAATTGCATTTTCATATTGCTAGTATAGATATTGCGCTCAAATCGTTTTTTTATCATACTCTCACCATCACTGTCTCCAAATCCTGGAGTACCTGTACTCAGGTATGCATATTAATATGAACATTGTTAATTTGTAATCATGCTGTTCGTACGATAGCAATCGACCTGGGCCCCGTTTCATGAAAAGTTGATATGATAGCAACTCTTGCTGGAATTGCTATAAAATTGTCATAGTAACGACAAGAATCCAGTCTCTTGATTGGCTGTTGCCATTGGAAATTGGCATTCCAGCAAGAGTTGCCATGAAATGGGGCCCCTGATGATCTGTCCACAGCCTCGATCACTCATTACAACCATAGCTTGGTTGCAGATGATGTCGTCGAGCTATATACACACTTTAACACCAAAGTCTAACTGCCAGTGTTTGGTGTCATGGGTTCATTACAGGAGCAGATCCAATGGGCGGTTGAAGAAGGGGCAGACTACATCATTGGGGAGACTTTCTCATTCTTCGGCGAGGCGCTCCTGGCCCTACAGTGTATTCAAAAACACGGCAAAGGTGTGGATTCTACTGTTTCTTGTTGAATAATTTGCTCGTCTTTTTTTTTTTCCTGTTTGATTTTAATCAAGGAGAAATACCGCGAGATCCCGGAGAAGAACAAGAAGGAAAATGTCAGGCTAAAAAAGATGTAAGAAAGACACCCCATTTGTCAAAGAGTAGAAAGAGTGTATTTACTGATTTGATGTGAGGAATTAATCAATATTAGTCACTGAACTAAGGAATTAATGAATCAATCGATTGATCAATTTATTAATTCGTTAACTGCTCTCTTTAAAGTGAGTCACGCTTGAAACGATCAAAATGAAGTTCTCGCTCTGCAAAGGGTGTCTTTCAAAAGTGCCCTGCACTCTACACAGAGTGTTTGTATGTAGCAGCTCCAGAGCAAAGAAAATCGTCTGACCATGTGCCTATTGTAAGTTCATGGTCTGATGAAGCAGCCGAGTCAAATACGAACTTGACTGTTCTTGAAAGGATTCATGATAGATTATGTACGTATCAAATACGAATTTGCGATTCAAGGATTACCGGCGGTCATCACACTTTCTGCCAAATGGATGAAGACAGCCGACGGAAAGCCCGCCCTGTTCGACATCGGGGTCGTCGACGCCCTGAAGCGGCTTGAAGCTGCAGGAGCGGACGTTGTGGGTTTCAACTGTATGCGAGGTCCCTACACCATGATTCCTTTGCTGGAGGAGGCGGTAGCAGCTGGAATTAAGGTGACAAGCGCTAGTGATTCTTTGGGATGATACCAATTCTAGTGTATAAAGTTTATAGACCTAAGGGTAGTCAGAACGGTAAGCTTACTTTGTAAACGGTGCACTGATATCACGGATCTGCATGTAAGATGAAAGTTTGGCATGGCATCGTGGGATTATGAAACGACTTTTCATGGGTAGGGTTGTAACTCCGATCTGGGACCATTACCTTGAAAAACAGCATGTCGGAGACGAAGAATTATGGGTGTGGTTGTCTTGGTTTTGGAAAAAGGGTCGACTGGAGTCGGATTTGCTAGGCAATTAAATAACCTGATATAGTAAGACCTTCTGTTGAGCGTTCTGTTTCAAGATATCTCCTTCTTTTCTTTCTGAGTTTTGTCAGATTTTTACGTTATCGTGAGAGTGATGATAACGTTTACTGTAAATAAACTGCTCTCTACGTATTATTTGCATGCAGATTCCGCTGGCTGCTGTGCCGATTCCATACCGGACGACCGAAGAGGAACCCACGCTGTGGCAGCTGAAAGATCCATACACAGGTTTGCATTTCATGAATCATAGGTACCTAAGACGTACACTTTTGCTGGTTCAAGCAGTTTGTGAAGACACTTGTCAGTCTACCAACTCCCACAGAATTAGGGAAAGCTTAACGAAGTCACTGTCACTTTCCATCGTTTGACAGTTAAAGGTTAACATTCCAGGATCCAGCTCATGTCTACTCCTACTTTGTAAAATGCGCCCAAGACAATGCGGATAGAATATTTTCATAAATAGTATAACTGAAATCATTGTAATTGGAAAAAAAAGTTATAGACCGAGGTGTGTTTTGTGCGGCTGAAACACTAACACCATTGTCTTGTAAGAGGTCCATTTGTCAGTAACATGTAGTGAATGCTATCTGATTTTGATTGACTTGTTGGAGTAACATCACGGCACTACGTCTTGATGATGAAATTGCTTTTGATGTCTTAGGAGCTTCCTGCTACCCGACAAATATGGACTGTCGGCTGTGCAGTCGTGACGATATCGGCCATTTTACACGGAAAATTAATAAACTCGGAATTCAGTACATGGGACTGTGCTGTGGCAACGCCCCTCACTACACAAGGACCATGGCCGAAGCACTTGGGAGGCACCCTGAGGCTTCGAAGTACTCGCCGGACGTCTTCAAGAACATGTATGCCGGCGCACATGACAGCAAATACTTACCAGAAGGATTCTCCTGGACATCAACAAAAGGAGACTCTTCCAAAGAAGCATGAAATACCAACGACGCAAAAATCGCAGTAGTCTATATAATAGACTACTTGGATTATTCTGAATTATTCTGAGGGGCCTGCGTGTGTATCATTAATATGATATGCCCTCAGGATGATTTAAGATCGGGATGAACATTCAGAGTCGCATTCTGCATCCAGTTGGGCGCTAGTCTTTTGTAGGCTTTGTTATGAAAACTAACGAGCTTACAAGGGAGTTGCATGGTCGGCCTCTCCCACCTCGCCGCTTATTTGATTGTGTATGTCGGATTATGCTTATGTAGTATTCTCATTGCAGAATCTGTGTACTTTTTTTTTCTTTTTTTTTACATCTGCTTACCACACAGAAGACTTTATACAACCAGCTATTCCATAGAAATTAGAAAAGTACTAATGTGCCAAACAATTACCACTGACGCAAAGCTCAAGTTATTAGATTATCTACCTCAATGATATACCACACATTGTCTTGTTCAAACAGATGACCAAGCATAACAGGAAGACCACAAAAGTTGACTTTAACAATGACAAACATCTGCGAAAATGAGGATGACCATCCGCGTTAAGAAAGAAAATGAAATATAAAAAACCTCAATTGTTACACATCTTCCCCCGCACACTCAACGAAGCGTTTTGATTGTCTCTATAATAATGATGACTTGTACTTTATTCATTATTGTGATATACGTTTCGTAGATGTAGACGGATAAGCGCAATAGAAATAATTGATTAAATGACAAGGAATAGTTTTCGAAATTTCCGTCTGAGTCCTCCTACTCCTCTTCTTCTCATACTAAGTGGAGGAAACCTAGGAGAGTATGCTCGAGCGTATTTGTGGTTGGCTCTCGTGAGTGATAGACGCAAGTCCCGTGATATACAATGTGACTTCTTGTATCTTTTTTTTCGTTTATACAAGTTATTGTATCTCTCTCTCTCTCTCTCTATATATATATATATATATTTATATATATATTATATATATGTATATATATATATATATATATATATATATATATATATAGATAGATATAGATATATAATTACATATATATGAAAGTTCGATCTGAGATTGTTCCTTTCCCAAACGTACGCAGTGCCTCATTGTGGGTCATACAATATAGCGAAAGAAATTAGACTTGAGGCGGACATTGCTCTCGATCTTGTTCTCCCTTTTACTCAATCGAGCTTTCGGCCTGTCATCAGGCCTTCATCAGGATCTACCAACAGAATACACATTACAATAATTGTCTAAACGGCATAGTGTGCCATGATATGTAGCGATTTATGTGATATTACCTTTATATACACAAATCAATCATTGATTTGTGTATATAAAGGTAATACAGCAGAAGATTGGTATTATACGACCTTGCGTTATATAACATGACACATTATGCCATTTAAACAATAAATTATTATTGTTCTGTTGGTAGATCCTGATGAAGGCCTGATGACAGGCCGAAAGCTCTATTGATTAAGAGGGAGAACAAGATCGAGAGCAACGTCGCTTCAAGTCTATTTTCTTTCACTATAAAACTATACAATATATATATGTATATATATATATATATATTTATGTATATGTATATATATATATATATATATATATACACGTATATACATAAATATTCCAAAATGAATTTCCACGTTTCTACATAGTTTAAAACAGTAAGCATATAAAGGGTAGATAACTTGTTTACTTTGGGCGACTATCCTAATTTAATTCAAAACTGATTGAAATGAGAGTGAAGGGTAGGAGGTACAGTTTCGTATATAACAAGGGAGAAAAGATCGAGGCTTTTAAGATTAAAGGGATCGTACAGTTTTGGTTGAGACCTAATTTCAGGTTTCTAACATTTTTTTTTGTGAAATAATGAGAAACCTCTTATGCAATATGAAAAAGCATATAATTCAATGAGGAATTCAACGTTTGTTTGATGAAAATTGGTTTTGAAATGGCTGAGATATCCAAAAAGAGCGATTCTACTAAAGTGTGGGACCCACACTTTATTACGATCGCTTTGTTTTACTTTGTTTTTGGATGTTTCAGTCATTCCAAACCCGATTTTCATCAAATAAACTTTGAATTCTTCTTAAAATGGTATGCTCTGTACTATATCATAAATGTTTTCTTGGTATCTCGCAAAAAGTTAAAGCCCAATTCTCATATCCACCAATACTGTACCAATCCTTTAAAATTACTCAGGCGTCCTGTGCAGAATTATCAGTGAAAACATGTTCCATTTGAAAAGTGTGGTCCAGAAAAATGCTAATATCTCGATTTCGGTTTTTCTCTCAGCCGCCAAATTTTAACAGTAGAAAGAGAAAAGAAAATCCTCCAAAGTAAATGAACAGTGAAAATTTGAGTCCGTCAACCCAAATGACCATTTTGGTCCATTACAGAGATTTTCTTTTTTAAAGCTAGGTGGTCACAATATAAGATGAATTATATAAATCATTATATCAATATCTATATCTATCTACATAAATAAACCTATGACCGGCTGGACACATCCAGTCATTATTGACCATCAATAGCTCAAAATCAATCAAACAATATTAATCACCTGGTTCTGTTTTTGGTGAAGACTGGGGAATAGAAGGAAAGCCCGAAAATGATTCTCTATATTTCCGTTACAAAATGTGACTTTACTACTTGCCTTTATTGCAGTATTCAAAAATTATATCAAAATCAATAAAAATTCAACAAAATAACAACAGTAAAACTAATGCAAAAGTGGACACTAAATTCTTAAACATTAACTGAAACATAATTGAACCAAACATAAGCGCAATTAAACAATATTAACTAAATAACGATATCATGCAATGCAACAACAATAATGAGTTACGTGCAAATGACGACAGAACAACGCAGTAGAATCAATGAAACAATATCTCAGCGCCATAACAATGCGATAGTAACAACGCAATGAAAGAACGACAACGACGCAATGAACAACAGCGCAACAGAACAATTAACGTAACCCCATCTAACGTGATAAAGGAACAACTCAACAAATCAACGTAATACTATCTATTAAAAAACAACGCAACAAATTCAAAACGACGCAACACCGTCCGACGCAGAAAGCAGCCAGTCCGTTTCCCATTCCCTTTGAAGCTACACAACACAAACTTATTATGGGTGCATCGAATCGATCACAGATCACTGAACTTGACAAAGAGTATTTGCATACCCCTTGCTGAATTGTGATGGTTTTTTAAGCTTTGATTATGAAATTATTCATTTGTGGAATTAAGTACATAGTATTAGACTAGTGGGATTTTCGAAAAATATGACTGTGGAGGCATTTTGGAGCAAATGCGAAATTAATCTTTGGAACCGGACTTTTTTTTTTCTTTAATGATTTGAGTACGCTGAAAAAAAAGAAATTCCTGAGCGAAAGTACAAGACCGCTTAATTTAATAAAACAAACGGCTGCCAAATAATCACCTTCTTTCATTGTCACCACGTAACCACGTAGTAATCCCTCGTCAACATGCTCCCAAAACAATTCAATTGCAGAAGAATAGAAGCTTGTCCTGTTTCACTTTTCTTTTTTTTAGTTATTCTGCGAAATCGGAAATACTATCACTAATCTTCCGAGAGGGGAAAGAAATAGAAAATACCTCTTATGAAGGGAGACACTGCATTATTTTGCTGTTGTCGTTTTATTTTGTTGTTCTTGTTGAGAGAGAGGGGTAGGAGGGATTATTTTCCAAATCGCCAAACTGTTACCACTTCCTCCCAGGGTACCCTGAATCCGTCCTACCCATTTCCCCCATGATGCTTGTTTGTTTGTTTGTTTGATTTAGTTATTGATGTCGAACCTCGTTGCTCTCTCTTTCTCCCTTTTTCACTCTCTCTCTCTCTCCTGCTCTCTCTCTCTCTCTCTCCCTCTCTCTCTCTCTCTCTCTCTTTGTTAGCATAAACAAAATCCTGTAGTGGAGAAGACTTTAGAAAAAATATCTATAAAGGCCTACATACATTGCGAGTTTGAACTTTGCAGGAACATCAACTGCACTACATAAAATGTGTTACTTTATTGTTTAAGAAGAGAGTTGTGGCAAAGATTTTCTCTATCATCATTCTGCCAGTGTCACCTTAAAAAAAAGATTATAGGGCTTATATGCCAAGTTCCCATCGAACTTGATGAGTTTAAGAATAAAAACAAAATGAAGCAGGAATTATATTAAGATATAAAGATCTTGTATACAAAGTTATCAATGGACTGACCCCAACGTATTTAAAACCTCTAATAACAAAATGGAATTTCCCTCCCGGACTTGATTTCTTATTGGCTTGCGTACGACCGTTTCGGATTTGCATAATTTTATGTTTGTATTCCCTCTATGTTACCTTGTCTGTAAGTATGTTTTTTTGTACTCAATTTGTATATTTTGTATGTGATGCAGGCCCCCTTGGCAGAGCAGTTCCGAGTGAGCTGAAAGGGCTGCCTGCTAAAAGGAGACGGAGTAAATAGATAAATACATAAATGAATACATGAATAGATAAATAAATAAGTAGAAGAATAAATAAATCAATAAATTAGATTTGTGTATATAAAGGTAATACAGCAGAAGATTGGTATTATACGACCTTGCGTTATATAACATGACACATTATGCCATTTAAACAATAAATTATTATTGTTC